>NC_067440.1:5293209-5509262 GCF_009764475.1 Pristis pectinata | reverse complement strand
GAGGGGAGAGAATAGGGAGGGAGGGGAAGAGTAGGGAGAGCAAAAAGAGACGCAAAACAGTTGAACCACAGTGCTGCTGGGAGGGTCACTGTTGAACCATAACGGGCCGCCCACTGAACACAGAGGTGACGTTTTAATCCCTCTGAGGGAACTCTCCTCCTCCAAGGGCGGGTGGCAGCTGAGTCTGCGAATATTTTTAAGGCGGGGAGGGGGGGTGGGTTCCGGATAAGCACAAACGGTGACCGAGGGACAGCGGGGATGGGGAGTTGAGGTCGCAGTGAGATCAGCCGCGATGGTACAAAATGACAGGACAGTCTAGAGGGGCTGAATGTCCACCCGGCTGTCCACACGTTCTTCCAGCTCGTTATATTCTCCGATGTCGATTGACTCCCAGGTCTGCCCACCGAGCTCCCTGACGTGAGAAGAGATGGCCGGACGCACCAAGGTGGGGGCGGACAACCCCTCGACCACCGCTGTGGGGCCATTGCTCAAGGTGGCCCTGATCAAGACCCACACCCTGGACCACCAGAGGAGGAGGAAGGAGAGTGAGAGACTGCTGCGGACCCTCAAGCACCTGATCAAGAAGGAGCGGATCGGGGCGGGCCAGAAGTTAGGCCCGGCTGCCAGCCCTGGGCCGACAGGCCCGTTGACCCTCGACTGCCTGAACTTCACCCTCAGCCGGCCATGTGACCCAGCCAAGCAGCTTGACCTCCAGGTGGTGGACGTCTCGGTCAACCTCGCCTCGTCGCCGGAGGCGATGGAGGTGGAGCTGAGGGAGGCCGAGACTCTGAGGCAGGCTTCTCCGGCCTGCGAGGCCTCCTGCTCGCCTGAGGACGAGATGAGCCTGGACCACCTGCTGGACGTCCTGACCCAGCTGCAGTACCACACCCACCAGGGCGAGGGGCTGTGCATCTGCTGGCGCTTCCTGGTGGGCACCTGCCCCAGCGGAGACCGGTGCCCCCAGCACCACACCGCCCTGCCCTACCACTGGCAGCTGAGGCGGGTGGACAGCCGGAGGTGGGAGAGTGTGCAGGAGGATGCTCAGGAAGCGCTGGAGCGCTTGTACTGTGACCCCGAGCGGGAGAAGGTCACCCTAAACTACAGGTGGGTCCTGGGGTAGTCCGCCTGTAGGGGCGGGGAAGGGAGGGGCAGTCCCACTTACACCCCTACTGTGACTGTCAGAACATAGAACAGTACCGCGCAGGAACAGGCCCTTCGTCCCACGGTGTTGTGCTGAACTAATTAAACTAGTAATTAAATGGCTAACTAAACTAATCCCTTCTGCCTACACAGAGTCCAAATCCCTCCATTCATATGCCTGTCTAACAGCCTCTTAAACCCCTCTATCGTATCTGCCTCCACCACCACCCCTGGCAGCACGTTCCAGGCACCCACCGCTCTCAAACTTGCCCCCCACACACCTCCTTTGAACTTCCCCCCACTCATCTTAAATGCATGCCCTCTAGTATTAGGCATTTTAACCCTGGGGGAGAAAGATACCAGCTCTCTACTCTGTCTCTGCCTCTCATAATGTTATAAACCTCTATCAGGTCTCCCCTCAGCCTCCGACGCTCCAGAGAAAACAACCCAAGTTTGTCCAACCTCTCCTTATAGCTCATTCACTGTGGACACGTATCTCCGTCGGTGCACACACCTGCTGTGTGTATATGTATACAAGTGTTTGTATGTATCTGTGTTTTTGTGTATGCATGTGTGTGTATCTCTATCGATGTGTCTGTCATACTGTGTGTGTCTTGTGTGCATGCTTTTGTCAGTGTCTGTGTGTTCGTGTCTGTCGAAGTGTATCTGTGAGTGCTGTCTGTGTGTGTGTAAATGTGAGTGTGTAAGTGTACACACCCATCTGTGAGTGTGTAAATCTTCACGCTTGTGTTATCTGTGTGTCTAAGTGTATGCGTATGTTATTTGTGTGTGTGTATATGTGTTGTCTATCTGTGTGTGTAAGTGTACACACTGATCTGTTTGTGTGTGTGTAAAGGTACGTGTGTGTGTGTATGTATGTGTCTGTGTGTATGTATGTGTCTGTGTGTATGTATGTGTCTGTGTGGTGTCTGTGTGTGTGTATATGTCTGTGTGTGAGTGTGTCTGGCTGTATGTCTGTGTGTGTGTATATGTCTGTGTGTGAGTGTGTCTGGTTGTATGTCTGTGTGTGAGTGTGTCTGGCTGTATGTCTGTGTGTGTGTATATGTCTGTGTGTGAGTGTGTCTGGCTGTATGTCTGTGTGTGAGTGTGTCTGGCTGTGTGTCTGTGTGTGTGTGTGCGCGTGTGTGTGGACACAGCAGTGGCCGTCTCCCTCTGTGCCGCCAACACCCCCACTCCCAGCATGTGTCCGCGCTCGGTTCCCATGCCACCTCGCTCTGGGCACGGTGCCCACAGTCAGGGTGGGGACCACTGTCAGGTGACTGGATAGGAAGATTGACAAAGGTGATCCCAAAACCTGCTCAGCCAGTTCCCGTTGCCAGGGCACAGGACGTCCCAACCAGGCGGGCAGCCAGAGACAGCACAGAAACCACGGCGACATAGGAAACGCAGCAGCCAGTTTGGAGGCACAGCGAAATCCTACAAAGTGCCATGACTACCTACTGGGTCCTCCGCTGTAGTGGCGTGGGTGACGGGTAAAACCTGTCCGCTGGGCCAAGGGGGAGCAGTCTCTTCTCATCCAGGTAGTGGCCACGGGATCTTTGATGGCAGCCCAAGACCCTCGCGTCATTGTCCGATCTGATCCGTGAGGGGCTGGACTGTAACACAGCCTGGGTCTGGGAGTTTGCCCGTGGTGGTGATCATGTGCCATTAGCTAACGGCAGGACCCTTAGCAGTGCTGATGTACAGAGGGATCATGGGGTCCAAGTCCACAGCTCCCTGTGGGCCACACAAGTCGATCGGGTGGTAAGGAATGTGCACGGCATGCTTGCCTCATTGGCCGAGGTATCTGAGTTCAAGAGTTGGGAAGTTATGTTTCATAGAACATGGAACATTACAGCACAGAACAGGCCCTTTGACCCACAATGTTGTGCTGACATAGCTAATACCTCCTACCTGCAGAAATCCCATATGCCTCCATTTTCCTCTCATTCATGTGCCCATCCAAGCCCCTCTTAAAAGCCCCCAATGAATTTGCCTCCACCACCCTATCAGGCAACGCATCCCAGGCATCCACCGCGCTCTCAGTAAAAAACCCTCATGTCTGTTCTGAACCTACCCCCTCTCACCTTAAATGCATGCCCTCTGGTACTGGATCACTCAGTCATGGGAAAAAGATATTGCTTGTCCGCCCTATCTATGCCCCTCATGATTTTATACACCTCCAACATCACCCCTCAGCCTCCACCGCTCCAGAGAAAAGAGCCCAAGTTTGTCCAGCCTCTCCCGATAGCGCATGCCCTCTAATCCAGGCAGCATCCTAGTAAACCTCCTCTGCACCCTCTCTAAAGCCTCGACATCCTTCCTGCAGTGAGGTAACCAGAATTGCACACAGTAGTCTAAATGCGGCCTCACCAGAGTTCTATCAGCTTTATAAAACTCTGGTTAGGCCGCATCTGGAGTGTTGCATTCAGTTCTGGTCGCCCCCATCACAGGAAGGATGTGGCGGCTTTGTAGAGGGTGCAGAAGAGGTTCACCAGGATGCTGCCTGGATTCGAGGGCATGGGCTATAACGAGAGGTATTGTATTGGTTTATTATTGTCACTTGTACCGAGGTACAGTGAAAAACTTGCCTTGCATACCGATCATACAGGTCAATTCATTACACAGTGCATTGAAGCAGTACGGGGTAAAAACAATAACAGAATACAGAGTAAAGTGTCACAGCTACAGGGAAGTGCATTGCAGGTAGACAATAAGCTGCAAGGTCAAACGGTTGGACAGACTTGGGTTGTTTTCCCTGGAGCAGTGGAGGCTGAGGGGAGACCTGATAGAAGTCTATAAGATTATGAGAGGTATAGACAGAGTAGACAGCCAGTGTCTTTTTTCCCGGGGTTAAAATGTCTAATACTAGAGGGCATGCATTTAAGGCGAGAGGGGGGAACGTTCAAAGGAGGTGTGTGGGGCAAGTTTTTTTACACAGAGAGTGGTGGGTGCCTGGAATGCGCTGCCAGGGGTGGTGGTGGAGGCAGATACCATAGAGGTGTTTCAGAGGCTCTTAGATAGGCAAATGAATGTGCAGAGAATGGAGGGATATGAGGATTGTGTAGGCTGAAGGGATTAATTCAGTTAGGCATTTAAATTACTGCTAACTATTAGTTCAGCACGACATCATGGGCCAAAGGTTCCATTCCTGTGCGGTACGTTTCTATCCGCGTTCTATCCCTTGGGAAATCCCTTCTGTCCAAAAGAACACAGAGCCAGCTGCCTCGAGAGGCCTCTTTCAAATCACCCCAACTCTTTTCGAGACTTGGTGCCCGACATCAGGATGAGATGTAACGGAGGCGCCCGCAAATTATCCGTCCCACCGGCTGACTTCCACGGACCGTGTTGGTAGCGCATTCATTCTCGGGACGTTGTGGGGTTTACGGCTCGCCGTGCCCCTCCCTGGGGGAATGTGGAGGGGAGCCACCTGCTCAAACAGTGGCAGTCCCTGTGGTGAAGGTGATCCCACATTGGGGAATTCCAGGACTGTGACCCAGTGCTTGTGTCCGAATAGGGTTGGCGTCCGAGCTGAAGTGGCGTGCGTCCTTGTCTTCCATCTGAGTGTCACCAAGGACGGTGTTTGGCCCGTATCTCTCTAAACCATACACTTATCCAAGTGTCTTTCAAATGTTGTTAACGTACCTGCCTCACCCACTTCCGCTGGCAGCTCGTTCCACGTACGGACCACCCTCTGTGAAGAAGTTGCCCCCCTCAGGTCCCTTCTAAATCTTTCCCTTCTCACCTTAAACCTATGCCCTCTCGTTCTTGGTTCCCATTTGCCTAGGGGGGGGATAGGTGCACAGTTTTTTTTAATATAAACATTTATTAACTAAAAGCACTACAAAAGGACAACCAGTGTCAATACACTACAACTAATACAGAAAGAGAAGAAACAAACTAAGCAGCTACAGAACTACAGCAAAATAACGCTAACTAAACACCCACTAAACACACACGCAACACTTCAGAGAAGAATCGCATTCTCACCGTCCACGACACACGCGATCCCCTGAGGGGCCCCACCAAGCGCGGAACTCAACCAGGCTGCCTGCGGAGACCGCGCGCTCCCTCTCCAAGGACACCCACGCGATAAATGCACACTGCCACTTCCCTGTGGGGTCGGGGGGTGGGGGGGGGGGGTTGTTAATCATCCACTGTAAATCAGCCCATTAGTGTGTGGGTGGAGGGTAGTAGATCAGCCCACGGGTGAGGGGCAGAATCTGGGGGGAGTTGATGCAAATGCAGAGAGAATAAAATGGGGTCAGTGTAAATGGGTGGTCGACGGTCAGCAGGGACTCAATGGGCCGAAGGGCCTGTTTCCCTGCCGTGTGACTCTGCGACAAGATGGGGAGACCTGACTGGCGTTCCGCCCTAACGCTGGCTTTGCTTCAAACCTCAGGGGCAGCAGCTTCTCCGCCGACTTTGGTCAGATGTCTATCCAGGACGTCACCTTCGACAGGCTGAGACGGCTGAGCACTTCGGACACTGACCCCTGCAACACCTTCCGCACCGTCTGGAAACACTACTGGAGGGACGCGTTCGAGTGGAAGGAATACACGGAGGTAGGGAGGCTGCCCTCCTTTCCTGGGGCAGGGGTGGGGGGAGGAACAAATCCCAGCAGGGGTGAACCAACCTTGAGGAACACTGGCTGCTGTGGCCTACGAGGACGGGTCACTTGCCCGAACACCACAGACTGGTCTCCCCATACCTGCCGGAATTCATTCCCTCCTTTATGTCTCACAAGTCCGGGAGCCCATCTTGAGCTGAGCCAGTGAGTGCTGTTGATAAAATCTGAGCGTTAACCCACAGCCTTTTCGGGAGGGGTTCGCAGGGAAGCCTCTCAATTATTCGACTGGAAATTGAGCAAATCTCTCCAATTCCTCAAGGGAAATGACCACAGCTGCTTGAAGTACCCATTTTGGCAGCTCCCTCCCCTTCCCAAACAGTCACAGGGCACGGAAACAGGCCCTTCGGCCCAACAAGTCCATGCCGACTATGGTGTCCACCCACTAGTCCCAGTTTCCTGAAGTGTGGGGGACCAGAATGAGGACCACTATACTCCCTCCCACACTGTCACGGACCTGTCAGTCCTCGGCCCCCTCCACTGCCGGGAGAATTCCAAGTGCAAACTGGAGGAACAGCTCCTCATTTTCCCTCTTGGAACCTCGCAGCCTAACGGCACGAACATTGAATTCTCCCACTTTAGGTAATCCCCACCACCCTTCCCCACACCCCATCCCCCCCCCCACCATACTTCTTCTCTTCCTCCCTTTTCTAGCCTCTTTTTTTCCCTCTGTCCTTACCTTTGACCCGTCCGCCCGTAGATCTGCTCTCCTCTCCTCCCCCACACCTGCCCATCACTCTCTCTGAGCTGCATCTGCCTATCACCAGCCCACCTCCCCTCTTTTGTCCACCTATCACTGCTCTGCTTTTCCCGCCTATATATTGGGCTTCCCCTTTTCCTATCTTCAGTCCTGAAGGGTCCTGACCCGAAACGTTGACCGCCTGCTTTTCTCCACGGATGCTGCCTGGCCTGCTGAGTTCCTCCAGCTTCGTCGTGTTTTTCATCCAGATTTCAGCATCTGCAGTCCTCTGTTTCTCCACTATACTGTACCTGGCACCAGTCAGTGTTTCATGAATGTTTGACACCCAGTTCCTTGCTGTTGTCCACTCTACACATCCCGATAAAAGCCCGAGGAAAATCTGCTCTCATTCAATGGAGAAAACCAATGAGAGGCAAACTGCGTAAGGGCTGGGATGAACCATTGACCAGGGAGTCTTGACAGGGTGAGTGGGTGTGAAGACGTTCAAGATCCCAGTGTCAATTCTTAGAAATAAGAGACTTCCTGGTTAAGACAGAGATAAGATGATCTGTTTTTCTCTGAGCGAGGAACTCTCTTCCTCAAAAGGCGGAGGAAGCAGAATCTTTGAATATTTTTAAGGCAGAGGGAGGTAGTTAAGCGAGATAAGTCACTGGTGCGGGCAGGAATGCAGAACTAAGGATTTTTTTAATTCCTCAGCACGGTGTCTGTGCCAACCGTGATGAAACTGCTCCCATTTGCCTGCACGTGGCCCACATCCGTCCATTCCCTGCATATTCATGTGTCTAACAGGCTCTTAAACCCCACTATTGTGTCTTTTCCCAGCACCTCCCCTGGCAGCCCGTTCCAGACACCCACCGCTCTCTGTAAAAACAAAACTTGCCCCACACATCTCCCTTAAACTTTCCCCCTCTCTCCCCTTAGATCTATGCCCTCTAGTATTTGACATTCGTATTCCGGGAAAGAGACTCTGTCTGTCAGCCTCTCAAAATGTTATAAACCTCTATTAGGTCTCCCCTCAGCCTCCGACGCTCCAGAGAAAACAACCCAAGTTTGTCCGACCTCTCCTTATCACCAATACTCTCTCTAATCCAGGCAGCGTCCTGGTGAACCTCTTCTGCACCCTCTCCAAGGCCTCCACATCCTTCCTGTAATGGGGGCGACCAGATCTTCACACAGTACTCCAAACGTGACTTGACCAAGTTTTATACAGCTGCAGCGTGACTTCCTGACTCTCGTACTCAGGGTCCTGACTGACGAAGGCAAACATGTCATACGCCTTCTTTACCACCCACTTTCAGGCAACCTTTGGATATGCACCACAAAATCTCTCTGTCAATCAATGCTGATAAGGATCCTGCCGCTTACTGTCAGCCTTTACATTTGACCTCCCAAAGTGCAACACCTCACACTTGCTCGGATTAAATTCCGTCTGCCATTTCTCCGCCCATGTCTACAATTGATCTACATCCTCTAGCAGCAACGCCCCCCCCCCCACCCCACCGCACCGCCTCCGTCTCCCAATTCCACCCCCTCCCCTTCCCCTACCTGGCTTCATCTGCCCGTCACCCTTCACCCTCTCTCCATCCACCAGTCACTCACTCCCCCCCCCAGTCTCCCCTCTCCCCTTTACACTGACCGTCTCCCCTCTCTCCACGCTCAGTCGTCGACAGTTCCTTGCCCGCCCTACCCCCACAGACGCTGCTCGACCTGCTGAGTTCCTCCAGCAGATTGTTTGCTGCTTACAGTCAAATCGACCATGTTCATAGTGGGTCAGGCTAGAGCGGCTGAGTGGCCACTTCCATTTGTATAATGAGACCCAAGGAGGCTATTCGGCCCATCACATCCATGCCAGATTCCCATCAGTCCTACTTCCCCACCCCTCCACCTCCCTCATTTCCCTGTGACCCCTGCGACAACTGTCCCTCACACCGCCATCAACTCCCCCCGATTATTGTAACCAAAAGCAGAAGCAGCACAAAGGGTCACCAACCCAAAACGTTGCCTCTCCCTCTCTCTCTCTCCACGGAGGCTGCCCGACCTCCTGAGACTTTCCCCAATTTCCTGCTCTTTGTTTCAGATTTCCAACATCTGCAGTAGTTTGATTTGCATCCTCCTGTCGACTGTTCTCAGCGACAAATGGACACCAAGGGGTAACTTGCAGCACCGAATTTGTACCCTTTTGTACGGGACGGGAGAAGGCGGTGAGGGAGGTTTTTCAGTAACGCTGCAGGTTCTTGTATTTCGGAAGCAGACTCGATGTGAAGTTTGCAAGGAGACGGGCTTAGTGGAGAGGTTGCCAAGCTGTGGGAAAGGAACAGGGAGGAAGATCCGGTTGGGAAGCTCTTCCAGAGGAATCACATCAAGTCATCAAGTTAGACCCTCCAGCCCAACTCGTCCCTGCTAGCCAACATCTACTCAAGCCAGTCCCATTTGCCCGAGTTTGACTCGTATCCCTCTAAACCTTTCCTATCCATGAACCCGTAACAGTAGATATAAGATTTCTTTATTAGTCACGTGTACATCGAAACACACAGTGAAATACATCTTTTGCATCGAGTGTTCTGGGGGCAGCCCGCAAGTGTCGCCACGCTTCCGGCGCCAACATAGCATGCCCACAACTTCCTAACCCGTACGTCTTTGGAATGTGGGAGGAAACGGGAGCACCCGGAGGAAACCCACGCAGACACGGGGAGAACGTACAAACTCCTTACAGACAGCGGCCAGATTTGAACCCGGGTCACTGACGCTGTAATAGCGTTACGCTAATTGCTACACCACTGTGCCTGCCTCTACCACTTCCTCTGGCAGCTTATTCCATGTGTAGAAGAAGTTGCCCCTCAGGTCTCTTTCAAATCTTTTCCCCCCTCACTTTAAACCTGTACCCTCTAGTTTTAGACTCGCTGACCCTGGGCAGAAAGACGGTGACCGTCCACCTTACCTATGCCCCTCATGATTTAATAAACCTCCATAAGGTCACCCTTCAGCCTCCATCGCTCCAGGGAAAACAGTCCCATGGCCACATGGGGATCAGCAACCCAAACGTAGAATGTGGGCGGGAATAAATTGGAGTTGGGTTGGGATACGTGTACCTGGGTGCTGGACGGAATGGCCTCCGTGGGTTTCCGTGGATGTGCACCACTTGCCTCTTTTTAAAGTACTTTTCAAAACCCATCTTTTTGTCCCATCACACACAAAACGCTGGAAAAACCCAGCAGGTCAGGCAGCATCTGTGGAGGGAAATGTAAACAGTCAACGTTTCAGGCCGAGACCCTTTGTCAGGACTGGCCCAAGTGTTTCTTGCTTCTGACCCTCACTCCGTCTGACCGGTGGAAAGTCCGAGACAGTGAAGAAGGTTGTGGAAGGACGCAGAGGGGCATAGATCAGCTGGGATCCCAGTTCAATTCCGGCCGCTGTCTGTAAGGAGTTTGTACGTTCTCCCTGTGACTGCATGGGTTTCCTCCAGGTGCTCCGGTTTCCTCCCACATTCCAAAGACGTACGGGTTAGGAAGTTGTGGACATGCTATGTTGGCGCCGGAAGCGTGGCGACACTTGCGGGCTGTCCCCAGAACATTCCGCGCAAAAGACGCAGTTCACTGTGTGTTTCGATGTACGTGTGACTAATGAAGATATCTTTAAAAAAATCTTTAAAAAGTTGGGCAGAGCAGTGGCAGATGGAGTTTAATGCAGTCAAGTGTGAGGTGACTCGCACTTGACTGCAAGGATCGTCTAATACAGGCAGGACATTTACAGTTAAACCTTCGGAGTGCTGCTGTAAAGAGGGACCTTGGGGTGCAAGTTCATAGCTCCCTGAAAATGTTGGCACCGGTGGATAGGGCAGTGAAGAAGGCTGTTACCTTGCTTGCTTCCACAGGCAGGTGGATTGAGTAGAGGAGTTGGCCCATCATGGTGCAGCTGTACAAGACATTAGTTCAGCCACACTTGGAAGATTGTGGGCAGTTCCGGTCACCACACTACAGCAGGAATGTGGTAGATCTAGAAAGAGCGTGGAAGAGGTTCACCAGTATGTTGCCTGGAGTGGATGGCTGTAGTTACAAGGAGAGATTGGATAGGCTGGGATTGTCCTCACTGGAGAACAGGAGGCTGAGAGGTGACCTTGTGTATAAAATCATAAGGGGCATTGATAAGGGTGGATGGCCAGCCATTCTCTCGGCAAGGGAGTCTAAAACTATAGAACGCAGGTTTAAGGTGAGAGGGGAAATACTTAAAGGAGATCGGAGAGGCAAGTTTTTCACACAGAAGGCAGTGGGTATGTGGAACGAGCTGCCAGAGGAAGTGGGAGAGGCGGGTACAATAACAGTGTTTGGACAGGTCCATGGATAGGAAAGGTTCAGAGGGATGTGAGCCGAACACAGGCAAATGGGACTGGTGTAGAGCGGCATCTCGGTCAGCATGGACAAGTTGGGCCGAAGGGCCTGTCTCCGTGGCGCGTAACTAATTGACCCAGCTTCGGGTTTTGTATCGACAAAAGCAGAAAATTCCGGATGTGCTCAGCAGGCCGGGCGACATCTGTGGGGAGAGGAGCGGTGGAGGGTGAACGTTTCAGGTCAGAGATCACTTTATCAGGACTGGGAAAGGGAGAAGAGGTTAGGTCTTCCACCAGTGGAGAAGGTGAGGGGAGGGGTGGGTAGAACAAAGGGAATAGCCGTGGTAGGGCGAGACCAGGTATGGGGCTCAGCAGTGGATCACACTTTGTCCGTGTTGTGGGTCACTAATGGGGCTGAGGTGTCACTAGTGGGGCTGAGGTGTCACTAATAAGGCTGAGGGACAGGCCCAGAGGGTCAGCCTATACTACTGGAGAGAAGGGTGAGCCAAACTGATGACAAACATAGAATTCTGCTACAGACAGGAGTGGGTTACCCAAAGTTTGAGAATTCGATATTGAGTCTGGAAGGCTACAAAGTGCCAAGGAGGAAGATGAGGTGTTCCTCAAGCCTGTGTTGAGCTTCATTGCAGGAGAAGAGGTCAGAGTGGTGGGGGTGAATTGGACAACACGCTCAGTTACCCTCTGGAACATAGAACAGCACAGCACAGGAACAGGCTGTTAACTAATTAAGCTATTGCCACCCCAATCCTTTCTGTCTGCACGTGGTTCAAATCCCTCGACACTCTGGAATTGGTTTATCATTGTCACATGTACTGAGGTACAGTGAAAGACCTTGTTCTGCATGCCATCCATACAGATCATTTCACCACATCAGTACATCGAGGTAGTACAAGGGAAAAGCAATAACAGAATGCAGAATAAAGTGTCACAGTTACAGAGAAAGTGCAGTGCAGGCAGACAATAAGGTTCGAGGATCATGACGAGGTAGATTATGAGGTCAAGGGTCCATCTTCATCATACAAGAGGTCCGTTCAATAGTCTTATAACAGTGAGATATCTAAGACCCTCTATGGTATCTGCCTCCACCACCACCCCTGGCAGCCCGTTCCAGGCACCCACCACTCTCTGTGTAAAAAAAAACTTGCCCCACACATCTCCTTTGAATTTACCCCCTCTCACCACAAATGCATGCCCTCTGGGATTGGACATTTCGACCCCAAGGAAAAGATACCGGCTGCCTACTCTATCTGTGCCTCTCATGATTCTATAAATGTCTATCAGGGTTTTTTTTTCTGGATGGGGCCAAGCTCCTGGAATGCAGACACTGTGTGAGGTCCTTGTTGTGGCCTTGCTTATGTCTAAGACTCACCTTCTATGTTTGAACGGTTCCTTTATACGATGAGATGGACTCTGACCTCACGATCTACCTTGTTGTGACCTTGCACCTTATTGCACTGCACTTTCTCTGTAGCTGTGACACTTTACTCTGTACTGTTACTGTTTTTACCTGCACTACCTCAATGCACTCTGTACTAACTCAATGTAACTGCACTGTGTAATGAATTGACCTGTACGATCGGTATGCAAGACAAGATTTTCACTGTACCTCGGTACAAGTGACAATAATAAACCAATACCAATACCTCTGAAACGACATAAGGAGTGGATCACCGTATCTTGTGTCAGTAGCTCCCCTGGTAGAATCCAACCATGATTCTATTGAGACAGGATTTTGCTCCCCACCTTTCCCTATGGATCTTTCAGTGCTTCTACCGTGGAACTTCCAGTACAGGGAGGGTCTGGTAATTCAGGAGAGAGGTACGGAATTAATTTCCAGATTGCGCAAGCTAAGGATAGTTCCCAGACCATGAAATACCGTGATGGGTGTGACACATAAGTCATAGGTGTGTCCGCTGGAACTAATTTGCTTTACACCTGGGAGCTCTGTGGTTGCAGTCCTCAGCTGGGTCAGGAGGTGTGGGGTTCAAACCCCTCTCCAGCTTGAACTGCTGTGTCTGCAATGCCACTGGTACAAAGCAAGCCCCCCCCCCACCACCCTCTCCTCCACCAACCCCGTCTCCAAACCAGCAAAGGAATCGAAGGCGCAGTGGGTAGAGCCTGTGCCTCACAGCCCCAGGGACCTGGGTTTGATCCCAACCTCCAGTGGTGTGTGTGTGTGTCTGGTTGCTGGTTGTGTGTGGCTCTGTGTATTTGTCTGCGTCTGTGTGTCTGCATCTCTGTGTGTGTGTGTGTGTGTGTGTGTGTGTGTGTATATATATACAGAGTTTGCATGTTCTCCCTGTGACCATGTGGGTTTACCCCCGGGGGCTCCCACATCCCAACGATGGCCACTGTGAATTGCCCCCCCTAGTGTGTGGGTGACGGGTAGAATCCGGGGGGAGACGGTGGGAACGTGGGGAGAATGGGTTTCAGGGAAGCAAGCGGGGAATGGGATTTCCCTGAGAGCCAGCATGGACTCGATGCACCGAATGGCCTCCGACGTCAGAAGGACACGTGGAGAAAGAACTTGACCCATGAATCAGAACCGGAACCAAGCCGTTGATTTAAGTCCCGTCCTTTTCTCTCGATTCCCTTTGGGAAAACCTTGCTCCAACGCTGCTCCCACTTCCCTACAGCCGGTGAGTTCCGGACCATCCCACCCTCTGCATTAAACCTTTCCCTGATGTTTCCCCCATCCCCGTCCTCTCGTTGCCTGATCCTCGAACCGTCTTCCTTGGTCAGATCTTACACCAAGCTCCATCACTGCCAGAAGAGCAGCCCAGAGCCAGGAGACCGCCCCCACCGCCCCCTGCTTCCTTGGCTCATGGTCGGCCCATCTGTCCTCCACCCTGATCTCCTTGGCAACGTGGGCACTACATCGGGCTGCTATCTGACCACCTGACCTTGCGCTGCCTACCTGGGTTGAAGAACACAAGAGAACGGGAGCAGGAGTAGGCCACTCAAACCTACCCCACCATTCAATGTGATCATGGCTGTTCTACACTGGCCTGAACTCCTCTTCTGAACCAGTTCCCCATCACCCTTCCAAATATTTATCTGTCTCCAACTTAAATATATCTAATGATCCGGTCTCACCCCCCACCCCCACCTCAGGGGGCAGAGAACTCCAGAGGTTCCCCACCTGGGCAGGCACAGCAGTGTAGTGGTTAGTGTAACGCTTTACAGCGCCAGTGACCCGGGTTCAATTCCCGCCACTGCCTGTAAGGAGTTTGTACGTTCTCCCCGTGTCTGCGTGGGTTTCCTCTGGGTGCTCCGGTTTCCTCCCACATTCCAAAGACGTACGGGTTAGGAAGTTGTGGGTGTGCTATGTTGGCGCCGGAAGCGTGGCGACACTTGCGGGCTGCCCCCAGAACACTCTACGCAAAAGATGCATTTCACTGTGTGTTTCGATGTACATGTGACTAATAAAGATATCTTATCCTCTGTGAGAAGTTCTGACACACCTCTGTGTTAAATAACCGACCCTAGTTCTGTACCTCGGTGCCCTTGTTCGTGACTCTCCCACCAGTTGAAATGTCTCAACGTTGACCCTGTCAATCCCTCTAGGATCTGGTCTGTTTGTTAAACTCTGGGGTCAGTGGTACCAGGCCTGAGCCTTTGACCAAGCTCCTCTGGCATAACTGGCAACGGGTCACCTCTCACCTGGAGCAAACACCAGACGTCCTGACCCGAGACGTTGACCGCCTGCTCTTATCCATGGACGCTGCCTGGCTTGCTGAGTTCCTCCAGCGTCACTGTTTTTTGACCAGAGGGACAGGAGGGTCGCAGCCCCTTGGGCAGTATCTGCGGGCGTGGTGGAGTATTAACAACTCCGGATGGTAACGGTTGTGGTGTCTGAGAACGTGTGACGTTGTACCCCAGGAAAGGAACCTGGAGGGGCTCACATTATACCTCTCTATCTGGTGACCCCTTAGTCTCTCTCTCTCTCTCCCCCCCCCTCCCTCTTTCCCTGCTCCCCCCTTCCCTCCTCTGGTATCGGCGAGTTCTTTACCCCCAGACACAGAGTGGTGCCCTCACCCACAGTGGATGTCGGGGTTGGGACAGGGAGGCCAGTTCTAACATGACCACTCCTTCCTCCAAACCTGTCCTGTGATCAGTGGTGCACCCACTACCTTACCCAAGGGAGGGCCGGTCGATGGGGGCTGGGACCGTGTGGGGTCTGGTGTTACCAACGCCCCCCCCCCCCCCCCCCCCCCCCCCCCCCCCCCCCCCCCCAAGCCCTCCCAATGCCATCTCAACCTCTCAACCTTGTCCTTTGCAGTCAGTCAACCAGGACTTCAACGAGGCCCTGCAGCGAGGCCTGGGTGTGAGATACGTCATGGTCAGCAAGAATCAACAGTACAAGGTAGACCTCAACGCCGGGTACCAGCAGAACATCGCCACAGGCACCAAGAGGCGGATATGCAAGCGGCCATTATTTCAGTCAATTGTCACCCTTCTCCCACACCTCAAGTGAGTGTCCTGTCAGTTTAGGAGGCGGTGTTAGTAACTCGTAATTCAGTGGTTTGATTGGGAACTAACTCGTCCTTTTTCCCCAAGCCATTTGTTTGGAGTCTTTAGGAAAGAATTGGCCAGGACATCCCATGATCAGAGGGCTTTATGTTCTGTCGGGGGTTCAGAGCAGTAGAGGTTTCCACTGTACAGCACTCCAGGACCTGGAGGTCTGGATTCCAAGCAGATCCCCAGTGAGAATTCAGGACCATTCCTTCCCAGAGAGCAAAGAAATTGTGGAATGGCTTGGATGGAGTCCGGGGGAGGGTTTGAATGGGAAGTTGGGTGACATGCGAGGGAGGAGGGTTAGAAGGATGGGGGTGGGTGGGCGAGGTGGAGATTGAGAGGGGCCACGGGGCTTGTGGGATTTCATTGGCCCTGGTTAAGTGGGGAGATGTGTGCCAATGTTCCCTGTCTCTCCCTCTCTAACTGGTCACAAGCAGGAAGCCAACGTCATTGGTGTAGAGCAACCTCGCTTCAGGAACTTGGGGATATTCTGAGCAGTGTTGGGCCCCGTATCTCACAAAAGATGTGCTGGTCCTGGAGAGGGTCCAGAGGAGGTTCACAAGAACGATCCCAGGAATGAAAGGGTTAACGCACGAGGAGCGTTTGATGTCTCTGGGCCTGTACTCGGTGGAGTTCTGAAGGATGAAGGGGATCTCATTGAAACCTATCGGATACTGAAAGGCCTGGACAAGAGTGGACGTGGAGAGGATGTTTCCACCAGTGGGAGAGCCCAGGATCCGAGGGCACAGCCTCAGAATAAAGGGGCGTCCCTTTAGAACTGAGATGAGGAGGAATTTCTTCAGCCAGAGGGCGGTGAATCTGTGGATCCATTGCCACAGACGGCTGTGGAGGCCAAGTCACTGGGTGTATTTAAGACAGAGATCGAGAGGTTCTGGATTGGAAAGAGGGGTTAAGGGTTACGGGGAGAAGGCAGGAGAATGGGGTTGTGAAAAAGCAGCCATGATTGAATGGTGGAGCAAAATCGATGAGCCGAATGGTCTAATTCTGATCTTATGTAACAATAATAATCCAATTACCCTCCAAAATCTAACAGCATCTGTTTCTCCAGGACCCTCTCGGGAACTCCTGACCTGAACTCGACACCCAGTGGGACCTCTCCGACAGCGGCCCAGTCACCTGCCTCCAACAGCAACCAGGGTTACCCGGAGACCTGGATCCCCATGGACCCTAATGTGGACTTTATTAAAGTGCCCATGGCCCTGGACGATAAGGCCTACGGTGTGGTGTACCGGCTCTTCCACAAGACCATGCCTGAGACCAAGTTTGTCATCCTCAGCATATTACGGGTGCAGAACCAGTTCCTCTGGGACAAGTACACCAGGTAACTGCGACAGCCTTCAGTGCCAAGGGTTCACTGGTCCCACCCCAGCCCTACCCTCCAAACCTCCTCCAACCAAGATCTCAGCACTCCTGTGGTGGCCAGGGCTTTGAGCTCTGCCCTTCCGCAATTAGTCTCTCTCTCTCTCCGTCTCTCTCTCCCTCCCTGTCTCTCTCTCCCTCCCTGTCTCTCTCTCCCTCCCTGTCTCTCTCTCCCTCTGTCTCTCTCTCCCTCTGTCTCTCTCCCTCTGTCTCTCTCCCTCTCTCTCTCCCTCTATCTCTCTGTCTCGCTCTCTCTGTCTGTCTCTATCTCTCTGTGTCTCTCTCTGGCAGAGATGGCTGAGTGTTTAAGGCGTTGGACTTGAAATCCGATGGGATCTCCCCATGCAGGTTCGAACCCTGCTCACTGCAGTGATGTATTTTGGGCAGGCACAGCAGTGCAGTGGTTAGTGAAACGCTATCACAGCGCCAGCGACCCGGGTTCAATTCCGGCCGCTGTCTGTAAGGAGTTTGTACGTTCTCCCCATGTCTGCGTGGGTTTCCTCCGGGTGCTCCGGTTTCCTCCCACGTTCCAAAGGGTTAGGAAGTTATGGGCGTGCTTTGTTGGTACCGGAAGTGTGGCGACACTTGTGGGCTGCTCCCAGAACACTCTGCACAAAAAATGCATTTCACTGTGTGTTTCAATGTACGTGTGACTAATAAAGAAATCTTATCTCTCTCGCTGTCTCTCACTGTCTCGCTCTCTCTCTCTGTCACCCCGACAGGTCTATGGTCACCTTTCCAATCTTTCTACACACTGCACAGATGGCGCAGTGGGTAGAGCCGCTACCCTTGAGCCCCAGAGACCCGGGTTCGATCCCGACCTCTGGCGCTGTGTGTGTGGGCGTGCGTGTGTGTGTGTAGTTTGCACGTTCTCCCTGTGACCCTGTGGGTTTCCCCTGGGTGCACCGGTTCCCTCCCACATCCCTACAACGTGCGGGGTTGGTGGGTTAATCGGCCGCTGTGAATTGCTCCCCCCACCCAGTGTGTGAGTGGGAGGATTTGCTGGGAGTGAGATGGGTTGCAGGGAAGTGGGGAATGGGATTGCTCTGCCGGGAACCGGTATGGACTCGATGGGTGAATTGTAGTAAGAAAGTTCATAGACATGGCTTGGTTGAAGTGTTTGACCTGCTTATTACCGTGAAGAGGTGTGGGATGTTTCAGTGTGGGAGATGGATGACTTCAGCGCCGAGGAGAGAGGTTTCAAGAGAAGGACAAAACTTGCAGTGCCCCCAGTCAGCTGTGGTGTGGTGGGAGCCACACAGCACTCAAACCCCACTCTCTGGGACCCGAAACATGCCGGCAGTCCTGAGGGAGTGCTGCACTGTCACACATTAAACAAGGGGCACTGTGTCTAATACTAGGGGACATGAACTTAAGGTGAAGGGGGAAAGTTCAAAGGAGATGTGCGGGGCAGGTTTTTTTACAGAGAGTGGTGGCTGCCTGGAATGTGCTGCAGGGGTGGTGGTGGGGAAAATAGGATAGAGGTGTTTAAGAGGCTCTTAGACAGGCAAGTGAATGTGCAGAGGATGGAGGGAGGTGGACAGTGTGCAGGCAGAAGGGATTAGTTTGGTGTTTAACTAGTTCGGCACAATATCGTGGGCCGAAGGGCCTGTTCTCAGTCAGAATCAGTTATTATCACTGAATTATACGTTGTGAAATGTGTTGTTCGGCGGCCACAGTACAGTGCAAAGACATAAAGATTACTGTAAGTTACAAAAATAAATAAATAATGTGAAAGAGGAATAACGAGGTAGTGTTCATGGGTTCATGGACCGTCCAGAAATCTGATGACGAAGGGGAAGAAGCTGTTCCTGAATCGTTGATATCTTCATTAGTCACATGTACATTGAAACACACAGTAAAATACATCTTTTGCGTAGAGTGTTCTGGGGGCAGCCCACAAGTGTCGCCACACTTCCGGCGCCAACATAGCACGCCCACAACTTCCTAACCCGTATGTCTTTGGAATGTGGGAGGAAACCGGAGCACCCGGAGGAAACCCACGCAGACACGGGGAGTACGTACAAACTCCTTACAGACAGCGGCCGGAATTGAACCCGGGTCGCTGGCGCCATAATAGCGTTACGCTAACCGCTGCACTACCTTGTGAGTGCGGGTCTTCAGGCTCCTGTACCTCCTCCCCGATGGTAGTAACGAGAAGGGGGCATGTCCCGGGTGGTGAGGGTCCTTAGTGATGGATGCCGCCTTCTTGAGGCACCACCTCTTGAAGATGTCCTCGATGGTGGGGAGGGTTGTGCCCGTGATGGAGCTGGCTGAGTCTACAACCCTCTGCAGCCTCTTGTGATCCTGTGCACTGGAGTCTCCGTACCCGGCGGTGATGCAACCAGTCAGAATGCTCTCCGCCGTACATCTGCAGACATTTGCAAGAGCCTTTGGTGACGTACCGAATCTCCTCAAGCTCCCACGTTCTACCCACTCACGGTCAATATGCTGGTGTGGGGGTTGTGGGGGCGGAGCCTGCTTTGGGGGCGTGGCCTTGCTGGTGGGGGCGGGTCCTCACTGGCTGAGCTGGGGCTTCACCAATGGACTGGAGCCCCAATGGTCATGTGACCAAGACGGGGCTCTGGTGGGGGCGGGGCCCTTGCTGGTGGGCGGTGCCTCACCAAATGGGAGGGCCACCTGTGGGGGCGGGGCCTCAGCAGCTGTGGGTGGGCCGCCGTGCAGGGGACCAGCCCCCCGGGGCATAGAGCAGGCCATTCGGTCCATCTGGTCCACCACCAGCCTCCTCACACCTGCCCCCCCCTCTCAAAGTGAACATCCCCCCCCCCGCCCCACCACTCCCCTCGGCTCCTTGTCCAGTGACCCCTCATGGTCCAAACCTGGTGAGATCTCCCCTCCCCTCAGCCCAGGGCAGAGAAGGCATCCCCTGTGTGTTCATCAGGGGAGGGGCAAGGGGTTGATTTATTTTCCATCTCCCCCCCCCCCCAACATGCCTCTCCCCCACCCTCGCTTTCTCTCTGTCTCTGTGTGTGTGTCTCTCTCTCCCCTCTCTCTCTCACCACTCTCCATTTCCCCCTCTGCAGGAAGAAGCTCTACATGAACCGTAAGATGTCGGACTATGAGCGGGTGCTGAACGAGAAGCACCTCTTCCACGGGACCTCACCCCCTTCCATCGACGGGATCTGCAAGCACAACTTTGACCCCCGTGTGTCGGGGCGACACGCCACCCTGTACGGCCAGGGCAGTTACTTTGCTCGAAAGTCCAGCTACTCCCACAGGTACGCCCGGCGCTCGGAGGAAGGCATCCATTACATGTTTCTGTCCAAGGTCCTCGTTGGCCGCCACACTGTTGGGAAACCCACCATGAGGAGGCCACCAGCCATCATCCCCAACAACCCCAGCAGCGATCTCTTCAACTCCTGTGTGGACAATGTAGAGGACCCACAGATCTTTGTCCTCTTTGAGAACGACCAGTGCTTTCCCTACTTTGTAGTCAAGTACAAGGAGGTAGAGGACACAGTGGCTGTGAGGTGAACAGGATAGACATTGGATCATCTTCCAGGCTACTCCGACAGCACCTCCCGGAACCCTAGCCTCTCCCACCAAGAAGGTCAAGGGCAACAGGGCGCAGGGGAACACCACCACCCAGAGCTACCCCTCTAAGTCCACCCGCCCGCCGCCGCCACCACCACATCTTGGAAACATATCGCTGTCCTTCCATCGTCGCCGGGGACTCCCTCCCCAACCTGTAGGGACTGCGGTGGTTCAAGAGGACGGCTCACCCTCCCTCCCCTCTTGCCTTCTCAAGCGGGGAGGGGCTACGGACAACGCGGGGCAAGAAAAGTTGGAAGAGCGACTGGCCGACTGTGAAACCGTTGTGTGAAGTGTCTGGATGAGGGAGCGCGCGGACCGTAGTCAGACCTTTCTCCATCTCACCAACGCTGCCTCCCTCTGCATTTGTAGATTTTCTTTATAAAATAATCCCCCTTGTATTTAAAAAAAATCTATTTCTTCTTTAAGTACTCCTAATGATCTTGAAGATCGTGGAACTGAGGGCAATTGGTACAGAAGAGGGGATGAGGACTGAGGTAGATCACCATGGAATGGCGGGGTAGGTTTGAGGGGCCGAGTGGCCTACTCCTAATTTTGTGTGTTAGAACACAATACAGGCCCTTCGGCCCACAATGTTGTGCTGACCTTTAAACCTCGCCTAAGACTATCTAACCCCTTCCTCCCACATATCCCTCTATTCTAAATTCCTCCATATGCTTATCTAGAAATCTCTTGAATTTGACCAATGGACCTGCCTCCACCACCACCCCAGGCAGCACATTCCATGCCCCAACCACTCTCTGGGTAAAAAACCTTCCTCTGATATCTCCCTTGAACTTCCCACCCATTACCTTAAAGCCATGCCCTCTTGTACTGAGCATTGGTGCCCTGGGAAAGAGGCGCTGGCTGTCCACTCTATCTATTCCTCTTAATATTTTGTACACCTCTATCATGTCTCCTCTCATCCTCCTCCTCTCCAAAGAGCTCCCTCCTCATAATCCATACTCTCTAAACCAGGCAGCATCCTGGTAAATCTCCTCTGCGCCCTTTCCAACGCTTCCACATCCTTCCTGTAATGAGGCGACCAGAATTAGTGTTCTTCGCGTTTAATTTGCTAGCACCCCTTTACGAAGGAGATGGAGTCATACAGCATGGAAACAGGCCCTTTGGCCCAACTGGTCCATGTTGACCAAGAGGCCCCATCCGTTTGCCTGCGTTTGGCCCATGTCTCTCTAAACCTTTCCAATCCATGTACCTGTCATTTAAACGTTAATGTTCCTGCCTCAACCACTTTCTCTGGTAGCTCGTTCCACATACGGACCACCCCCGGGTGAAAAAGTTGCCCCTCAGGTTCCTATTAAATCTCCCCCCCCCCTCACCTGAAACCTATGCCCTCTAGTTCTTGATTCCTTAACCCTGGGAGGAAAAGACAGTGGGCATTCACCCTCTCTATGCCCCTCATGATTTTATACACCTCTATAAGGTCACCCCTCATTCTCCTGCACTCCAGTGAAAAAGTCCCAACCTGCTCAACCTCTCTCCATAACTCAGTCCCTCGAGTCCCGGCAACATCCTCGTAAATCTCCTCTGCACTCTTTCCAGCCTAGTGGCATCTTTCCTACAGCAGGGTGACCAAAACTCAACGCAATATTCCAAATGCAGCCTCACCAACACCTTGTACAACTGCAACGTAACATCCCAACTCCTGTACTCAGTGCCCTGACCGATGAAGGCCAGCGTGCTGAACGCCTTCTTCACCGCCCTGTCTACCTGTGACGCCACTTTCAGGGAACCATGTACCTGTACTCCTAGGTCCCTCTGTTGTACACTACTCCCCAGGGCCCGACTGTTCACTGTGAAAGTCCTACCCTCATTTGTCTTCCGGAAATACACCGCGCACTTTTTGGCATTGGTTTATTATTGTCACTTGTACCGAGGTACAGTGAAAAACTTGTCTTGCATACCGATCGTACAGGTCAATTCATTACACAGTGCAGTTACATTGAGTTAGTACAGAGTGCATTGATGTAGTACAGGTAAAAACAATAACAGTACAGAGTAAAGTGTCACAGCTACAGAGAAAGTGCAGTGCAATAAGGTGCAAGGTCACAACAAGGTAGATCGTGAGGTCAGAGTCCATCTCATCGTATAAGGGAACACTTATCTGAATTAAACTGCATTTGCTACTCCTTGGCCCACTTACCCGCTGATTAAGATCCCTCAGATAACCACCTTCACTGACAACGTGGTCTGTATGTGACTCCAGACCCCGAACAAGATGGGGCAATGGCCCAGAAGGTCGAAGGGCAGTTCGGGATGGGTGGTCAATTATGCCTTGACTCGGGACAGCCCCAACTCAAGAGTCTCTGCCTCCACCACCCCCTCAGGCAGTGTGTTCCAGATTCCAACCCCTCAGATCCCCTCTGAACCTCTCGCCCCTTCCCCCGTGCCCTCTGGTTGTGGACACCTCTGCTGTGGGGGTAGTTTCCCACCCTCCACAACCTGGGCCCGTCATATCTCTGTATATAGTGGAGAGAGAAGAGTGCAATGTTCCACACCCTCCACTGGAACCGGGGGGGGGGGGGGGGGGGGGGGGAGAGGGTGTGGGTGACGCCATTACACAGCAGGTAGTACTGCTGCCTCTCAACTCGTTTGATCCTGACCTGGGATCAGTATAAAGAGGTTATTTGGTCAGCGTGGAATCAATGGGCCAAAGGGCCTGTTTTCCTGCTGTATCCCTCTCTGAGCACAGAAACAGGCCAGGCCCTTCAGCCCATCAAGTCCATACCAACCATCAACCACCATTGACACTGATCCAATTTGATTCTCCCCACAATCCCACCAACTACCCCCCCCCCCCCGGGATTCTACCCTCGGGGGGAGGGGGGCAGTTTACAGCTAGTGTTCGGGAGCTAACTCTTGGCTTTATTTGGAACGGGAGAAGGCCACTCGGCCCCTCAGTCCCGTCCCCACCAATTTCCAACAGACCCCTTGATTCATTTTCATCAGCGTCAACCATTGTGACTACCCCATCTTTGTAACATGACAACACGTGTGCCTTGTTCATTGGACCACTGGTTAGCTCCAGATGTTGCAACAGACAGAATCTGCCGGAGGAACTCGGCAGGTTGAGCAGCGTCTGTAGGGATCCAGATTCCAGTGTACTGCCATGTCTCTCGTTCCACAGCTTCCTCAGTCAGTGTGGACAATACTCGCAGCCATAGGGTGTGGGAAGCTCTGTTATTGTCCCCGCCCTTTCCCACTCCACTGACCCCTCTAACTCTAACACTCTCTCTCTCTCTCACTTTCTCTCTATCTCTCTCTCTCACCTTGTGATCTAAAGACTCCGGCAAAACTGGGAGACGGGACCGGTTCGGCAAACATTTCCCTCCCTCCGGGCTAAAACAGTGACCCTGTCAGTAGCTTTTGGGGGAACCCTCCCGGTTTCACTTCCCCCATCGTTCCGCATCTCCCACCCAGTGTGTGGGATTCACGTCGCATCCGTGCGAGTGGGTGTTCAATGGCCGGCACACACTCGGTGGGCTGAAGGGCCTGTTTCCCTTCTCTACAACTGAGAGTATTGGTTTATTATTGTCACTTGTACCGAGGTTCAGTCTTGCATACTGATCGTACAGGTCAATTCATCACACAGTGCAGTTACATTGAGTTAGTACAGAGTGCATTGATGTAGTACAGGTAAAAACAATAACAGTACAAAGTGTCACAGCTACAGAGAAAGTGCAGTGCAATAAGGTGCAAGGTCACAAGGTAGATCGTGAGGTCAGAGTCCATCTCATAGTCGTAGGGCAATACAACAGATACAGGCCCTTTGGCCCAACCAGTCCGTGCTGACCACGGTGCCCACCCAGCTAGTCCCAATTTCCTGCGTTCGGCCCATATCCCTCTCAGCCCCGCCCCCCCATGTACCTATCCAAGTGCTTCTTCAGTGACAGTTGTACCTGCCTCACCCACTTCTTCTGGCAGCTCGTTCCACACACTCACCCCCCTCTGCGTGAAAAATTTGCCCCTCAGGCCCCTTTTAAATCTTTCCCCTCACCTTAAACCTATGCCCCCTAGTTTTGGACTCCCCTACCCTGGAGAAAAGACTGTTACCGTCCACCTAATCTATGCCTCTCATAACTTTATACACCTCTATAAGGTCACCCCTCATTCTCCTATGTTCCAAGGAATAAAGACCCATCCTGACCAACCTCTCCCTATAACTCAGGCCCTCGAGTCCCGGCAACATCCTCGTAAATCTTTCTGCACTCTTTCCAATTCACCCACATCTTTCCTATAACAGGGCGACCGGTCCACAGCACTCCAAGTGTGGCCTCCCCAACGACTTGTGCAGTTGTGTAAGTGGAGTACGATCGTGCAAGAGGGGTGGGTCATTTGCTTCTCATTCCTTTTCATTCTGTTTTGCCTCAGTGCCTCTTCCCCCTGTTCTCCTCCCCCCCCCGCCGCCCACTGCCTGATTATTTCAGACAGTGAGGCAGAACGGGGCTCACTGTACCAAGGTCTGGGCTTCAGGGGAGTCTGCCACCCAGTTGTAGATTAACAATCCGATTCCCCCCAACGCCGTGAGACTCTGGTCTTTCTCTCCCATGGAATGTCACCACTCGGATCTGTGAGGTGAAGTCCCCTCACCCCCAACTCTCACCTGCACCAACGGAGCCCTGTGGACTCTCCTCCTCTGCACGGACCTTCAGTGGTGGACTCCTCACCGTGGGGCGGTCACCACCCCCGGTGGCCCATTACAGGAGGCCACTCAAGACCATCCTGTCCATGCCGGCCCACCGGGTAATTCCGTTCCCCGTGACCCATTCTCCCCGCATTGCCATCAACTCCCCCTCCCCCTCCAGATTCTAACCCCTCACCCACACACACTGGGGGGGGGGTTGGGGGAACAATTCACAGCAGCCGATTAACCCCCCACCTCCCCCCGACCCCGCACGTGGTTGGGATGTGGGGGTGCGGGGGAACCGGAGCACCCGGGGGAACCCATGGGGTCACAGGGAGAAGGTGCTGGGAGGCAGCAGCCCCACCCTCCACGCCCCTGGGCAATAAGACCATACGGTACAGGTGCAGAACTAGGCCATTCAGCCCATTGAGTCTGCTCCGCCATTTGGTTGTGGCTGATTTATGTTTTCAACCCCATTCGCTCCGTAACCTTTAACCCCCCCTCACCAATCCAGAACCCCTCAATCTCTGCCTTAAATACCCCCAAAGACTTGGCCTCCACCACCCTCTGTGGCAACGGATTCCATAGATTCACCGCCCTCTGGCTGAAGAAATTCCTCCTCACCTCAGTTCTAAAGGAGTGTCCCTTTGTTCTGTGGCCTCGGATCCTGGACTCTCCCACTGATGGGAATGTGGGGCTTGTATCTGCAGAGGTGCCCTGGACCCTTGACTGGTTTGGGGATGTGTGGGGCATTGGCTGACTCCAGGGCGGGCTCGAAACTCTGGGCAATGATCCCCAGCGTCCCATGTCCTCCAGCATTATCCAGAGGCAGATCCCATGAGGGACTCTCCAGCAGATCGGAAGCACCAACTGTTGAGCCTCTTGCTCACCGGGTGACGGTAACCACACTCCCGTCCCGATCACCAGAGCACCTACTCCGGCACTCCATCTTAACTCACCTGCTTCACCAGAAATCTTATTGTAAAAGAAAGAGTAAACTAAAAGTGTGTTAGGCTATCAAGCACGATCCAGCAGTCCAGAAAATCGCATCCGGCATCACCCAGGTGTCGGATTATAGGAGTGTTACTGGAAGTCCCCTACATTCTCAAAGGCTTCCTAGCACCCCTTGTGTTAAAGATGTCTGTCTAACCCACTGCCTGAGCTCAGTATTGGTTTATTATTGTCACACGTACCGCGATACAGTGAAAAGATTTTGCGTGCCATCCAGACAGATCATTCTGTACATCAGTACATCGAGGTAGTAAAAAGGAAAACAGAATGCAGAATATAGTGTCAGTTAGAGAAAGTGCAGTGCAGGTAGACAATAAGGTGCAAGGGCCACGACGAGGTAGATCGGGAGATCAAGAGTTCATCTTTTAGCGTGTGAGAAGTCCGTTCAAGAGTCTGATAACAGCGGGACAGAAACTGTCCTTGAGCCTGGTGGTACGTGCTCTCAGGCTTTTGTATCTTCTGCCTGAAGGGAGGGGGGAGAAGAGAGAATGTCTGGGGTGGGAGGGGTCTTTGATTATGTCGGCTGCTTTCCCGAGGCAGCGGGAAGTGTAGACAGAGTCAGTGGAGGGGAGGCTGGTGTCCGTGACGCGCTGGGCTGTGTCCACAACTCTCTGCAGTTTCTTGTGGTCCCGGGCAGAGCAGTTGCTGTACCAAGCCGTGATGCATCTGGAGAGGATGCTTTCTGTGGTGCATCTGTAAAAATTGGTGACAGTCGACAGGGACATGCTGACTTTCCTTAGACTCCTGAGGAAGGAGAGGCGCTGGTCTGTTAACCGGGTTGGGTCTGGGTTGGTGGAGAGCTGGGGCTTGAGGTGATGGAAGGAGAAGAGCCCCTCTCCTTCGCCACCCGATACGCTGGGCTGCAGGCGAGGGAGAGACCATGAGTTGGTGCACCTCTGAACCGGAGGAGGCCTGTGGGATCGGCACTGGGAGTGAGCACACGGCAGTGAAGCGGACACCAGGGGCAAGGATGAGGCCCTCAGTTCCGTTCCACCATCCAACGCTATGGTGGCTGGTCCACCTCAGTCCCCTGTTCCCCGTGCCCCCCCCCCCCCCCCCCACAAATTCTCGTGACCTCTTCCCCGGATATACTTTGTGGTAGAGAATCCCACGGTTCACTCCATCTCCCAGAATTTGGTTCCACCCCATCTTCTGAGGCAATCCCAGCATCTCTCGACTCTTCCCCCGTCCCTGTAATGAATCTGGATAATCCCATTGGCATTTTATAGGTTTCTTCTCGTTCTCCTGGAAGTCCTGGGCCTGAACTGACCCAGTCTGTCCTCGTACGCCAATCTTGCGATCCCAGGAATCGGCTGAACCCTCGCCACACTCCCTCCGTGCCAAGAGACTCCTTCCTTGGACAAGGAGACCGCACCCACAGACGATGTCTCGGCAAGGCCCTGCGGGAAGACGTCCTTGCTCCCGCACTCAACTCTCGGAAAGGAGGCCAACGCGCCATTCTCGTTGGAGAAGCAAATTCCCCTCGAAGAATCTCCCCCCAACCCCTGCCAAAAAAAAATAACCTGCAGATGTGGGAAATCTGAAACAAAAACAGAAAATGTTGGGAACACTCATCAGGTCAGGCGGCGTCCGTGGAGAGGGACACGGTTAATGTTTCAGGCCGGAGAACCCCCTCAGAACTGGGAAAGAACGAAAACAAGTTAATCTTCAGTAAGAGAGGTGAGTGGGTAGGACAAGGGGAATTATCTGTGGTAGGGCGAGACCAAGTGGGTAATGGGGGACATGTCCCAGCACAATAAGTTTCTCTGCCTGTGTAATGTTAACGGCGTGGCCGTGGGGTATGTCCCCTAGTCTGGACTACACACGAGAACAAGCAAAACTGTGATGACAAACTGCTGGAAAACACTCAGCCGGTCGAGCAGCGTCTGTGGGGAGAGAACCGAGCTCGACGTTTCCGGTCAGGCAGCGTTCTGTGGAAGGCTCTTCGACCCGAACAGCCGAGACCGGCCCGCTGGGAGTTGCCGGCACCTCCTGCCCTCACTTTTCCCGGGGTCAGAGGGAAGAAGCCGGAGGTCGGCGCCGGAAGTGCCGGATCGATGCCCGGAACGCTGCGAGCCCTGGAGAGGGAGGGAGAACTGGGCAGAAGTGGTGACAGCGAGAAGCCGCAAGGGTTGGGTTCCTGTCGAACAGGAGCGGGAAGTCCGGCAGCTACACCAACGGGCAAAGCTGTTGACTTATTTCTACAGAAAGTTGGGGAGGACAAATCGAATGAATAAATTGGAACAAAAACCCACTTTTATGATGATTGTAAGGTCAACATAGTCACACAGCAGGGAAACAGGCCCTTTGCCCATCCGGTCCATGCCAACCAAGATTCCCTTCTAAGCTAGTCCCGTTTGCCAATGTTTGGCCCCCTGTCCCTCTAAACCTTTCCTCTCCATGCAACGGTGTCTTGGTTTGGTCTTCCTGCGAGTCCAGTCTCGCCAGTGGGGTCCGTCTGGGGCAGAGAACGACGGCGTCGCTGAGCGATGCCCCCCATCCCGCACAGGGATAGAAACTGAGCCGATTCCTCCCTTGGACCACTCCTGCCGCACAGCGCCACACGCCAGTGGGTCACGCTCGGAGGCCGTTCACCTGTCAGAACCGTAAAAATGGAAGGAAAAGCAAAAGTAACTTTTTTTAAACAAGAAAAATAAAATTTTTTTTGATGACATAATTGAGGCGTGGATGGTGTCCATGGCAACGGCTAGGCCCATTCTGAGTCCGGAGCATTGAGGCTTTTCATTGGGTGCTGGAGGTGATCGGTCGGTCTCAGGTTGACCCAGACGGGATCTGGGAACCTCACAAAACCGGGCGTCAAGGACCCGACGTGTCCCTTCACCTTCGCGGGCTTGGGTTCAAACGTCAGCGTACCCTTGGCATAAGAACGACCCTTAACGGTTGGGACGTCCATCCAACTGATCAGGGCCAGAGGGGCAAACCCCAAACTGTGGGACTGAGACTTTCCCCACGGGGAACGTGGAACGCAGAGAGGGGGCTTCGGCTGGGGCTGGCTTAGTTCCTGGGATGGAAGGGTTGTCCGATCACCAGCGGCTCAGGGATAACATAGAACCACACAGGAACAGGCCCTTCGGCCCACAATGTCTGTGCTGAACACGATGCAGAATTAAACTAAATCTCTTCTGCCTGCACAGGACCCATATCCCTCCACCCCCTGCACATTCATGTGTCTATCTGACAGCCTCTTAAACCCCACTATCGTATCTGCCTGCACCACCATCCCTGGCAGCACATTCCAGGCACCCACCACTCTGTATAAAAAAACTTGCCCCACACATCCCCTTTGAACTCCCCTCTCACCTTAAATGCATGGCCTCTAGTATTTGACATTTCGACCCTGGGGAAAAGACCGTCAACCCTATCTCTGCCTCTCATAATTTTACAAACATCTCCCCTCAGCCTCTGACGCTCCAGTGAAAACAATCCAAGTTTGTCCGACCTCTCCTTATGGCACATGCTCTCTAATCCAGGCAGCATCCTGGTAAACCTCTTCTGCAGGAAGTTGGGTCTGTATTCCTTGGAGTTTGGGAGAATGAGGGGGCAATCTTATTGAAACATCTCAGGTCCTGAGGGGACGTGACAGGGTCGGTGTGGATATGTTCTCACCGGTGGGCAAGTCTCGGATGAGGGGACGGAGTTACAGGATCAGGGGGTCGGTCATTTAACACTGAGGTGTGTCAGGACTTCTCCTCACAGAGGGAGGGGAATCTCTGGAGTTCTCTGCCCCAGAGGGCGGTGGAGGATGGCCACGGGGGGGGGGGGGGGGGGGGGGGTGTTTAAGGAGGAGGGGGGGATACATTTTCGAAAGATCGGGGGCTGTGGGAAGCTGGCACAGAAGGGGGCAGAATGGCATTTTCCATTCGACATTCAATCCCGACGCGCGCGTGTGTGTGTGTGCGTGCGTGCGTGCGTGCGTGCGTGTGCGTGCGTCTGTGTGTGTGTGTGTATGTATGTCTCTGTGCGTGTGAGGATGTACCACCAGATTGGGACAGTCCGTTCCTCCTGTTACCGACGGGTGTGACAGGCCAGATGAATGATGGTTCAGGAATGCCACACGTCACGCCCTGAAGGACGGAACCTCCCCATGCGCTCCGTCTGAGTCACGGACTCTGCAGGAATTAATGCTGAGTCGTTACCGGTGACAAACACTGCAGGGAATGTTCAATAATCAGTCACACTTCACGGGAGCGGGCGTGTCCGCACTGCCCATTCACACCGATCCTGTTTTATTCTCCCTCCCCTTAGCAGTGGCTGCACCCAGCTTCAGTGCCTCCCTCAGCACAGACTCCTGCACCCTGGGATGTGCGGGTCGGCAGCGTTCCCTGACGGACATCTCCTGACACCGGCAGACTGACGAGTTTGGATAGACCAGAGTGGGTCTTTCACTGAGTTGCTGATCTCCCAGCGGTGGTCGATGCATCGTCCACGGACTGGAACCCACACCCTCAAACTCATCATAGAACATAGAACACTACAGCACAATACAGGCCCTTCGGCCCACAATGTTGTGCCAACCTTTAAACCTCACCTAAGACCTAACCCCTTCCTCCCACATATCCCTCTATTTTAAATTCCTCCATATTACTAAATCTCTTGAATTTGACCAATGTACCTGCCTCCACCACCACCCCAGGCAGCGCATTCCACGCCCCAACCACTCTCTGGGTAAAAAACCTCCCTCTGATATCTCCCTTGAACTTCCCACCCATCAAGGGAGGTACCATGCAGAACCAAGTTACCTCCTCTTCATGTTCGCCATCTTGCACTAAGATGTCTCTGAACACCTCAGATACTGGATCCCTTCCCTCCATCCTCAGTGACGATGGGGGTTCTGACTGGACACTGGGGTTACTGCGCCTGTTGGGTTGGGAACAAACTGGGAACCTGGGGCAAGCAGGGCTGAAGTGAAGCAGACTCCAGGAACGCGCAAGTGTCTCCCCTTGCGGGACGGAGAGCAGGGCTGCAGGCAACGAAAAGTGGTTGAAGCCCAGAGCAAAATGGTGGATCAAGGCTGGTGAGATAGGTGGCTGTAAGTTCAGTGCAGCAGGAGAATGATCTTGCTGGAAAGCAAAGCAAAAAACTGCAGGAGATGAGAATTGAGCTCCTCAAATGTCAGTCCATCTCCAGACTGAACAGCATCTGTGGCCAGTTCGAGAGACAGAGCCAACCGCAAGAGCAAGGCCGAGTTCTTTGGTTTCTGTCCGACATCATCGGGTCCAACTCCCTGAAGGCGCTGGGGATCTGGTTTGGAGGGGACAGGACAGAGTGTGCGACAAACTTTGTCTGGAGCGCTAGTCACGGCAAAACAGGAATTGGGACTGTGGGAGCTGTTCTCCCTCTCGATGACGGGCAAGAACATCTCCCGAGGAAATGTACCCAAAATTGCCCTCATCTTGATGGCTGCACCAAGGGGCGGGCAGGACCAGAGCAGACAGACGTGTCACTGCGTGCTGAGGTCCCACTTGTCCCTGGTGTCGTGAAGGAAGGGGCTGGCCCCGTTACCGCGGATTGCCCCCGTTCATTCGGGACTTTGCCGCACCACCACGTCCTTGGTGGAGAGGTTTCTTCGACAAGTCCATCGGGCAGTGGTCAGCACGGAACGTCCTGCAGACACTGCGGGACAGGACTCCATGGACTCTGTGGGGTGGTTCCCTGAGCAAACGGTCCAAGCCATCCAGCAGAACGCCTCAGTGTCAGAACTCACCAACAGGCACCAAGACCTTGCTTGGCTGGCAGTGAGAGGGGCCCTCCCAGTACAGACATATCATCGCCAATGCACGCTGCCCTCGGGACGGCTGTGGTGGGGATGAGACGGTTTCCCACCTCTTTGCAGACTGTGGATTTGCTAAGAGGGTGTGGAGACGGATGCGAGGGTCCGTGTCCCAGTTCATAGAAACATAGAAAACCTACAGCACAATGCAGGCCCTTCGGCCCACAAAGTTGTGCCGAACATGTCCCTACTTTAGAAATTACTAGGCTTAACCATAGAGGGCTATTTTTCTCAGCTCCATGTACCTGTCTAACAGTCTCTTAAAAGACCCTATCGTATCCACCTCCACCACCGTTGCCGGCAGCCCATTCCCCGCACTCACCACTCTCTGAGTAAAAAACTTACCCCTGACTTCTCCTCTGTACCTACTCCCCAGCACCTTAAACCTGTGTCCTCTTGTGGCCACCGTTTCAGCCCTGGGGAAAAGCCTCTGACTATCCACACGATCGATGCCGCTCATCATCTTATACACCTCTGTCAGGTCCCCCCCCTCATCCTCCGTCGCTCCAAGGAGAAAAGGCCGAGTTCACTCAACCTGTTTTCATAAGGCATGCTCCCCAATCCAGGCAGCATCCTTGTAAATCTCCTCTGCACCCTCTATGGCCTCCACGTCCTTCCTGTAGTGAGGCGACCAGAACTGAGCACAGTACTCCAAGTGGGGTCTGACCAGGGTCCTATATAGCTGCAACAATACCTCTCGGCTCCTAAATTCAATTCCCCGATTGATGAAGGACAATACACCGTATGCCTTCTTAACCACAGAGTCACCCTGCGCAGCCGCTTTGAGCGTCCTGTGGACTCGGACCCCAAGATCCCTCTGATCCTCCACACCCAAGAGTCTTACCATTGACTCTATTCTGCCGTCATATTTGACCTACCAAAATGAACCACTTCACACTTATCTGGGTTGAACTGCATCTGCCACTTCTCAGCCCAACTTTGCATCCTATCTACGTCCCGCTGTAACCTCTGACAGCCCTCCAAACTATCCACAACACCTCCAACCTTTGTGTCATCAGCAAACTTACTAACCCATCCCTCCACTTCCTCATCCAGGTCGTTTATAAAAATCACAATGAGTAAGGGTCCCAGAACACCACCCTGAGGTACACCACTGGTCACCGACCTCCATGCAGAATACGACCCGTCAACAACCACCCTTTGCCTTCTGCGGACCAGCCAGTTCTGGATCCACAATGCAATGTCCCTTGGATCCCAGGCCTCCTTTTTTTCTTAATAAGCCTTGCATGGGTACTTTATCAAACGCCTTGCTGAAATCCATATACGCTACATCTACTGCTCTCCCTTCATCGATGTGTTTAGTCACATCCTCAAAAAATTCAATCAGGCTCGTAAGGCAGGACCTGCCCCTTGACAAAGCCATGCTGACGATTCCTAATCATATTATACCTCTCCAAATTATCATAAATCCTACCTCTCAGGATCTTCTCCATCAACTCACCAACCACTGAGGTGATACTCACTGGTCTGTAATTTCCTGGGCTATCCCTACTCCCCTCCTTGAATAAGGGAAAATCTGCAAACTTCCAATCCTCCAGAACCTCTCCCGTCTCTATTGATGTTGCAAAGATCATTGCCAGAGGCTCCGCAATCTCCTCCCCCGCCTCCCACAGTAGCCTGGGGTACATCTCATCTGGTCCAGCGACTTATCCAACTTGATGCTTTCCAAAAAGCTCCAGCACGTCCTCTTTAATATCTACATGCTCAAGCTTTTCAGCCTGCTGCAAATCTCAGTACAATTACCAAGATTTTTTTCCATAGTGAATACTGATGTAAAAGTATTCATTAAGTACCTCCGCTATTTCTTCTGGATCCAGACACACTTTCCCACCGCTGCACTTGATAGGTCCTATTCTCTCATATCTTATCCTCTTGCTCTTCATAAGGTCCTATTCTCTCATATCTTATCCTCTTGCTCTTCATACTTGTAGAATGCCTTGGGGTCTTCCTTAATCCTGCCCACCGAGGCCTTCTCATGCCCCCTTCTGGCTCTCCTAATTTCCTTCTTAAGCTCCTTCCTGTTAGCCCTATACTCTCTCCAGATCTCTAACATTACCGAGCTCTCTGAACCTTTTGTAAGCTTTTCTTTCCTTTTGACTAAATTTATTACAGCCTTTGTACACCACGGTTCATGTATCCTATCGTAACTTCCCTGTGTCAATGGAACATGCCTATGCAGAACTCCACACAAATATCCCCTGAACATTTGCCACATTTCTTCTGTACTTTTCCCTGAGAACATCCCCAGCAGCTGCGTGACAAGAGGACTCTCTGACCTCCAGGCTGTCCCCAGGGGCACAAACACCGAGACAGACATCAAGTGCTGCTGGAAGGTCATCAACTCGGCACCCTTTGGCCTGCCCGAAACCTGTTGGTCTTCCAGCACAGGGAGATGTCCGTCAGGGAATGCTACCGACTGACACAGTCCAGGCTGCAGGAGTCCGTGCTGAGGGATGGGGCTGAAGCTCGGTGCAGCCAACGCAAAGGCTCCATGGGGAAGGGCCACAGTCTACTCCCGGAGGTGGAGGGGCTGAGTCAGGTAGGGAAGCCCCTCAAGCTTTGAAAGTGCGTCACCCCAGGCAGTCACGAGCAGCAATGGCCTGATTTTAAAAAAATTAAATAACTCTACTGAATGCATTGACCATGAATGTAAAATGTTTTGCAGTGTTTATTCCTTCATTTTTTTTAATATGGTAGTTTATTTTTGAAATAAAATATCAGCAAAAAGTCAGGGTCAAGTGGAGCGGGGCTCGAGAGGGGCTGCTGTCTGGCCAAAGTGCCGCAGGGTGTCTGTGTGAGCTTTGGAGAGCACCGAGCTTCAGTGAGGAGGGCGAGCAACACTCGGGTAAGGTGAAGGTGGGTTCTTATTCCCTTTTTCTGTCTCCTTTAGTCACGACGGGTGAGCTCAGACCCGTGTCCTTCTCCGCCTGCGCAATATGGGAACTCAGGGAGGCTGCCAGTGCCCCTGCTGACTTCGTGTGCAGGACGTGCATCCAGCTGCAGCCCCCCTGACAGACCGCATGGCGGCACGGGAGCTGCGCATGGATTCACTTTGGAGCATCCACGGTGCTGAGAATGTTGTGGACAGCACGTTTAGGGAGTTGGTCACACCGCAGTTTAGATATAGGGAATGGGGCAGGACAGCAGCCCGAAGGTAGTGCAGGAGTCCCCTGCGGTCATCTCCCTCCAACACAGATATACCACTTTGGATACTGTTGGGGAGATGCTCATCAGGGGAAGGCAGCAGTAGCCAGGATCACGGCACCATGGGGCAGGAAAGGAGTGGCAGGGCTATAGTGGTGGGGATTCCACCGTAAGGCGAATAGACAGGAGCTTCTGTGGCCACAAACGGGACTCCCGGTTGCTGTGTTGCCTCCCTGGTGCAAAGGTCAGGGATGTCTCGGAGGGCATTCTGGAAGGGGAGGGTGAACAGCCAGTTATCGTGGTGCATGTAGGGAACACCCTTACAAGCAGAATTTAGGAAGCTAGGAGATAGATTAAAAAGTAGGACCTCAAAGGTAATGATCTCAGGATTACTACATGTGCCACGTGCTGGTCAGAGTAGGAATGGCAGCAGAGTTAGGATAAATGTGGCTTCAGTGGTGCAGGAGGGTTTCAGACTCCTGGGGCTTTGGAACTGGTCCTGGGACCTGTACAAACCAGACAGTCTACACCTGGGCAGGACTTGGATCAATGTCCTAGGGGGATTGTTTGCTAAGTGCTGTTGGGGAGGATTTAAACTAATATGGCAGGGGGGGTGGGAATCCACGCAGAAAGACAGAGCAAAAGTTAGAAAAGAGAAAGCGTGGAGTATAGAAAAGTCAAACGCTAAGGACACAAAGGTCACTGGATTCTAAAAGGACAAGAGTGTAAAGGAACTTTACTGAATGCCCATAGTATTGGTAACAAGGTCTGAACTTGTGGCACAAAATCAATACAAAGGGGTATGATTTAGCGGCCTTTACAAAAAACGTGGTTGCAGGGTGGAGATGATTGGGAATTAAATATCCAAGGTACAAGGATAGGCAGGAAGGTAGTGGGGCGGGGGGTAACGCTCTTAATTAAGGGGTGCACTTTGCATGATGTTGTAATAACAAAACAGCGACTGGCGAAGCAGCAGACGGCAAGGCTAATGAGGCACCGGCCGCCACACTGATTAATAACAAGCACCGTGTCCAGCCGGTCAGCAGCCCGGCTGTGCGGGAGACCCGCGGAATGCGTCGAGCTGTTGCGGTGCCTGCGGCGACTAGAGCGTATCCAGCCGGGCGGCAGCCGTCTGCGCCTCTCTACACCAGGGTCTGTCTTTGCTTTGCCGACCAGGGGAGAGCGCGAACGCAGTCCCCCACTACCACAAATTTTGCAGTCGAGTATCCCGCATTTGGGGACATCGCAGGCGTCAGCACACCCGAAGTGCAATGGGCTAGCCTCGTCCTGGGAGAACCGCCTTTCTGATCACGGTCTCTCCCCTGCCAGGTAAGTATGCTACCTATCGCCGGCGACACGCACCCAAGCTTGAACGTTACTCTTTAAACACAAGGCGACGCCACATTTGCAAGCACACGTTTCCTATTATTCCACACAGATCTTTTAACAACCTCCTATCCGTGCTGAACGTCTGCTTTTTTGTTTGGTTATTGACTGTGGTTTGGATGAGCCCCTGCCCCAGTTCCTCATTTGAATATCTTCCAAAAAAGGAAACAGCGCCGCGATTCGCCGCCCAGCTGCAGTTCACTTCCGAAGCCGACCGCAGGGTGTCAGCGCGGGCGGCATTGCTGGGCCAAGGAAGTGCAGATGCCGAAAATCTGAAACAAAACCAGAGCCGATCTCGGCCAGTCAGAGAGGGGAACCGGCCCTTCGGCCCAACTGGTCCATGCTGACCAGATGCCCATCTAAACTAGTCCCATTTGTTCCATATGCCTCAAAAACCTTTCCTATCCATGTACCTGTCCAAATGTCTTTTAAACATTGTTATTAAACAGAACCTGGGGAGGCAGGGATTAATCAAGGATGGTTTCATTAAGGGGAGATTCTGTCTGACTAATTTAATCGAATTTTTCAAAGAGCTGCCCCCCCCCCACCAAGTGTGTTGATGAGGGTAGTGCAACTGATATGAATTTCAGTAAGGCATCTGACAAGATCCCACATAGGAAGCTAGTCCTGAAGGTGAAAGCCTAAGGAATGCAGGGCAAATTGGCAAATTCGACCTTAAATTGGTTTGGTGCAGGAGGCAGAGAATGATGGTCAAAGATCTAGTTTTGTGATTGAAATTCTGCAAGCAGTGATGGCCGGCGGGGATCAGTGCTGGAACCCTTGCTGTTTGTTACGTTAACACCTTGGATAGGAATGAGGGTACAATTAGTAAAGTAAGGGCGCAAAATGTCCTTCACTAAGGATCCCCTCCCCAGTTATGAGGCTACTGTGTCCCTGTGTGGATCCACATCTGAACTATCTGTTGTCCCTGACTGCAGTGACGGCAATGAACTGTTGTTCCAGGCACATCCTCTCCTTGGACACGTTTTATCCTCCCGATGATTTCAGTCAGTGTTTATGGCGGCTTTGCTGTTTGTAGCACTGTGATCCCTCCTCCCCTGCCACCCATTGTGGTAACCGTCGCACCCCTCGCCCGTTTGCTCTCTGTATTACCTTCAGACTATCAGACGTGGCCGTGGGGAGTTAGTGTGTGGGCAAGGGGCACCGCAGTGCTGGGGAACCTAGTTTGTCTCAGGTTCACAGGGGACAGTTTGTGTGCTACGCCATGACGGAGATTTGTCCGGGTCACAATAATCACGTCTCTCGGCGGGTCCCTTTGATCCGTCGAAAGGAGGGTTTGGGGTGGTCTATATTCGAGTGGCAGCAGGGACCTCACTCCAATGACACCCCCCTCCTGGCATGTCCCTTCGCTAGCTGCACCCCCCCCACTGGAAGGACCCAGCCCATTCGGTGTTAACTCCCATCCAAGTTGGAGTGACTGCCTTCTGACATTCTGTGCTCTTCTCTCTGTCTACCCTCTCTGTCTCTGTCTCTGTCTCTCCCTCTCTCTTTCCCTCTTTCGGTCTCTCTCTCTGTCTCTCTCGGCTTGGTCTGCCTGTCCATCAAGGTTGTGGAACTTGGTGTCTTTGCCATAACTCGGATCCCTTCCCTCCTGTTCTCCCAATACCTGATCTACCCCACTAAACCTCTAACACCCAAACCCAGCCTTCGTTACGAAATACTATGACCGACACACTTCAGTCCTGACATGCTCTCCCCACATCCTCCATGTTCGCGCTCCTGTTCCCTGGCATCCGTAGTCTGCCCCCATCAGGAGCGGTCGGATGAAAGGCAGGAGGTGATGGTCATTATCTTAAGTCCCCTGTGACGAGATTGTGAAGAGACTGACTCACTTGGTCTGCCTTCTCTCTCTGGTTCTCCATGGTCAGAGTCCCTGAGTTTAGCTGAACTCTCATTTGAACGACCTGAATCCTGCCTACTCATTTGCATTCTACAAGACACACACTGTGATTACATCACAACAAGCTTTCCAAAAAAACTAAAACTCAAAATCAGTACATTGATCATACCCAATGTATTACAGCCTTTTTGGGGCAGTCACGGTAGTGTAGCAGTTAGCGTAACGCTATTACAGCACCAGCGACCCTGGTTCAATTCCCACTGCTGTCTGTAAGGAGTTTGTACGTTCTCCCTGTGACTACGTGGGTTTCCTCCGGGTGCTCTGGTTTCCTCCCACATTCCAAAGACGTACGGGTTAGGAAGTTGTGGGCGTGCTATGTTGGCGCCGGAAGCGTGGCGACACTTGTGGGCTGCCCCCAGAACACTCTACGCAAAAGATGCATTTCACTGTGTTTCGATGTACATGTGACTAATAAAGATATCTTATTTTATCAAGTGCCTGAGGCTTACTTATAGTTATAGAGTCAGAGCACTACAGCACAGAAACAGGCCCTTGGGCCCATCTAGTCCATGCCAGCCTGGTTTTCTGCCTAGTCCCATCTATCTGCACCCAGAATACAGCCCTCCAAACCCCTCCCATCCATGTACCTATCCAAACCTCTCTTAAATGTTACAACTGAACCCGCATCCTCCACAGCTCGTTCCACACTCGCACCACCCTCTGAGTGTAGTAGTTCCCCCTCAGATTCTCCTTAAATATTTCACCTTAAACCTATGACCTCTAGATCTTGTCTCACTCAACATGAGGGGAAAAAGCCTGCATGCATTCACCCTATCTATACCCCTCATAATTTTGTACACCTCTATAAGATCTCCCCTCATTCTCCTGCGCTCCAGGGAATAAAGTCCTAACCAATTCAACCCTTTCCTATAGCTCAGGTTCTCGAGTCCCGGCAACATCTGTGTAAATTTTCTCTGCACTCTTTCAAGCTTATTGATATCCTTCCTGTAGGCAGGTGACCAGAACTGCACATAATAATCTAAATTTGGTCTGGCCCAACATCAACTTCAATGTAAAATCCCAACTCCTGTACTCAATGCCCTGATTTATGAATGTGCCAAAAGCTCGCTTTATGACCTTATCTGCAATGCCACTTCTCTCTGCTTAAGATGTTTTGCTGAATGCTTAACCCTTAAAAGTCATTTTCTGAACTGTTTAAAGCACGAATGTTTTGAGTTTAAAATATCGCAGGAGATGTGGCCACCAGTGAGTTCACTTGAGACAGAGAAAATGCATGGGTGAGTGAGTGAAGGACTGTCATATATTTGTTACATCTACATTGGGAGGATGTTTGAATTATTCCAAGAGGGAGATTTTGTTACCTGATGTGAATTTGCAGGACCTCTTTTCGGAGGCAGCCTCTGAGGCAAGATGAATAGCCTCTCCAGTCGTGGGCAAGGCCGGGTCAGTTATCGGTACTGATGCCCCCCGTGTCCACTAACATATCGTACTGCTGACCCCCCCCGTTAAAGCCCTTGTGTACATCCGTGGGTGGCCAGAGTAAGGGCAGTGGAGGCTGCCGACAGCTGGTTGTCTGACCCGGACGCTGCCTTTACCAGTTCGATAATCTGGTCAGCGGTCAGTGTGGGTGGAGAGGATTCTGCTGTGGTTTCTGCCTTAGAACACCTCCCCGCCTTAGAACATAGAACAGTACAGCACAGAACAGGCCCTTCGGCCCACGATGTTGTGCCAACATAGCTAATCCCTGCAGAATGCCCATATCCCTCTACTTTCCTCTTATTCATGTGCCCATCCAAGCCCCCAATGTTTGCCTCCACCACCCTATCAGGCAACGCATTCCAGGCATCCACCACTCTCCCAGTAAAAAAAATGTACCACTCACGTCTGTTCTGAACCTACCCCCTCCCACCTTGAATGCATGCCCTTTGGTACTGGATCGCTCAATTGCTTGTCCACCCTATCTATGCCCCTCATAATTTTACACACTTCCAACAGATCACCCCTCAGCCTCTGCCGCTCCAGAGAAAACAACCCAAGTTTGTCCAACCTCTCCTGATAGCACCAGCCCTCTAATCCAGGCAGCATCCTGGTGAACCTATTCTGCACCCCTCTCCAAAGCATTTTAGCTTTAGCCGACACGTGTATGTCTTTGTGGTGCATCTGGTAGATTTTGATCATTTCTTCTAACCTACACCAAAGTTCTGCATTGCCAGAAGGCAGCTCGGACAGAACACTCTTCCCCTGGGGTGAAGGGTTTATGGATGGTGGTGAGTGGCTGAGGGTTCTGAGCCTGCCCTCGCCTGGCCTTTGTGGGTGCCATCCCGACGGGCAGCGCTGGGTGTGACCTCTCCAGTTTGTGGCCACTTTCCCACTTGTTAACTTCCTGGCCCAGCAACTCCCGATCTACGTCATCAATCATTCCCATCACTGCTACCAGTGAGCAGCCACCCCATCATGTACCTCTCAGTCTGCCCAGACTAACTCCTTCTTCTAGAGTTCTAATTGTTCTGCCTGTTTCTTACCCGTGTGTGTGTTTCTCTATCTCTCTGTAAGTCCCAGCTGTTCCTCAGTCCATCGAACTCTGCTTGCACAGTGCTCAATATTCATCCCTCCCCTTCTGTAGCTTGACTATCTGTGCACTGTGTGATTCCTGACACTTTGTTCTCTCTTGTGGGTACACATGAAACTGCAGAGAGTTGTGGACACGGCCCAGCACATCACGGAAACCAGCCTCCCCTCCACGGACTCTCGCTGCCTTGGTGAAGCAGCCAGCATAATCAAAGACCCCACCCACCCGGGTCATTCTCTCTTCTCTCCTCTCCCATCAGGCAGGAGCCTGAGGGCACGTACCACCAGGGTCAAGGACAGCTTCTACCCCACTGTGATAGGACTATTGAACGGTTCCCTTATACGATGAGATGGACTCTGGACTCACGATCTACCTTGTTTGACCTTGCACCTCATTGTCTACCTGCACTGCACTTCCCTGTAGCTGTGACACTTTACTCTGTTATTGTCTTTACCCTGTACTACCTCAATGCACTCTGTACTAACTCAATTGCACTGTGTAATGAATTGACCTGTACGAACTGTATGCAAGACAAGTTTTTCACTGAACCTCGGTACAAGTGACAATAAAATGACTGCTGCTTCCTCTTTGATTCACTTTTCCAGCACTGCCAATGTTCCTCCGTACTCCAGGTCTTAACCCACCCAGCTTTTGTCCATCCCCCATTCAAATTTCTCAGGTTTATGGAGTATGTACTCAGTGAGCTCCCTGCCTCTCCACAGTGGAGCCCATTGATATTGCTGTGTCCCTTTTAAACAATCCTGCACTATCATCCCTCTTGGGCTTTGTCTCGAAGGTTTTTCCACACAGTCAGACATACACTTACAAATAATGCACTGTTGTATGGTTTCCTGGACACAGATCACTCTGGCGCCCCATACCCACACTACCCAGGTGTTCTCAGTAGCCTTGCTACACTTACACACTGCCCACCCTCAGTTCTGAGTGCCCACCTGAGTATATACTCCAACATAGCTACATGGAGAGATGGAGAGAGAGAGAGATGGAGAGAGAGAGAGAGAGAGAGAGAGAGAGAGAGAGAGGGAGAGAGAGAGAGAGAGATGGAGAGAGAGAGAGATGGAGAGAGAGAGAGAGAGATGGAGAGAGAGAGAGAGAGATGGAGAGAGAGAGAGATGGAGAGAGAGAGAGAGAGATGGAGAGAGAGAGAGAGAGATGGAGAGAGAGAGAGATGGAGAGAGAGAGAGAGAAAGAGAGAGAGAGACACACGCAGAGACAGTGCAGGAGGTCAGGATCGAACCCAGGTCTCTGGAGCTGGGGGGCAGCAGCACTACCCGCTGCAACCTTCTGCCCCCACTTATGCAATTCACACACACACACACACACACACAGCAACACTTTCATATTACCTCTCCACCGTGTTCTTTGATACTTTGTGATCCCGTGGTCATTGGCTCAAGCAGAGTTAACTACAAGGTGCTATGATTAAAACTACTCACCCCCTTAGACTGTTGAAGTGGCTTGGCCACGAATGGGTCTCCAGGATGAGCCCCCAGATGTTGTGACTGTGACCAAGTCACTGGAGAAACTGGTGGATGTGAAAATCTTTATTCGTCACCACAAGCAGACATTCTCTTGGAGACCCTCTCGTTGCAGTCTCCCAAACTGAAAGTACATCTAGATTTTATACTCTTAAGGACAATGGTAACAGCAGGTGATTCAACATAATTTCAATAACTACAATGATATCGTTTACTTCAATGTTTTGTGTCTGACAGATGGTTCCATTGAAGAAAACATTTACAATGCGAGCGCATTGTAACTGAGGAGACACCTCTGAAGGTTCAAACACCTTTGTTGAGACAAAATAATTCACATGGATGGTCTAAAAGCTTCTGAGGACAGAGAACCAGACGCCCAAGATTAGTGCTGTGAAGGCTGACTCTGAGTACATAGTTATATGCCTTTGGCCATGTTTGATATGCTACATGACAAAATTTAGTCTGGTCTGGCAGCCCTCATTGATCTCTGGAAGAAGGGTGCAAAATCACTGAGCCGGTGCCTGGTTTGATGCAGGTCAATTAACAGCCCATTGTTTTCTGTCTGACTGATGCGGATGGGAACATCTCGTGGTCATGTCAGGTTACAAACCATATCATTTTAATATAAAAACAAACTAAACTTCTATATAAATTAAAAATATAAATTATATATTAATTAAACTTTTTTTATACGAATTAAACTTTTTTATATAAAAACATACAAACAGCACCATTGCCACTCACGTGGCCTCCTGTTCGAGGGGTTTCCCCACCCCCTCAGCCCCTCCATGTGCGGTAGCAGAAGGAGCCCAGACTGTGGCCCTTCCCCAGGGAGACCGCATTGGCTGCATCGAGCTTCAGTGCGTCCCTCAGCACGGACTCCTACAGCTGGGACTGTGACAATCGGCAGCATTCCCCTATGGACATCTCGCTGCACTGGAAGACCAACAGGTTTCAGGCAGACCAAAGGGCATCCTTCACAGAGTTTGTGACCTTCCAGCAGCACTTGACGTCTGTCTCAGTGTGTGTGTCCCCGGGAACAGCCCGTAGATCAGAGTCCTCTGTTGCGCAGCTGCTGGGGATGAACTGGGACACGGACCGTCGCATTCGTCTCCACATCCTCTTAGCAAACCCACAGTCTGCAAAGAGGTGGGTGACCGTCTCCTCCCCACCGCAGCCGTCCCGAGGGCTGTAGAGAAAGGCTCTGACAGGGACGGCCCTCCTCGCCACCAGCCAAGCGAGGTCTTGGTGCTTGTTGGTGAGATCTGGCGATGAGGCATTCTACCAGATGGTTTGGACAGTCAGACCTCACCATATCCATAGATAGGTTCCTTAACACCCTTCATCTGGAGATAGCCAGTATAAAGAGGTGGAGGGAAGGAGTGGAGCAAGGGCCGGCAGGTGAGAGGTGGATCCAGGTGAGGAGTGGGGGAGAGGCAGATGGAGGGGGGGGGGGGAACAGCGACGGAGGCCGGGAGGTGAGAGGTGGAGGCGACAGAGGGCCGCAGATGGTGGGATCTGATAGGAGAGGAAGGTGGAGCCTGGAACCAAATAAGGGGGGTGGGGAGGGCAGATGGGAACAGTGGGGGAGAGGGGACCCACTGGGACGGGGGTGTGGGTGATGGACAGATAGAGTGAGTGAACGAGGGGACAAACAGGGTGATGGGGGCTGGGTGGATCAGCAGGAGAGAGAAAAGGGACGGGGGGAGGGAAACAGGTTGGAAATTGGAGAATTCAGTGTTCACGCTGTCAGGTTATAGACTACCTAGGTGGGTTAAGAGGTGTTCTTCCTCTAGTTTGTGTTTAGCCTCACTCTGGCAGCGGAGAGGCCGAGGACAGACAGGTCAGTGCGAGAATGGGGAGGGGAATTAAAATGGCTGGCAATTAGAAGGGTTGGAGGTCTCCAATGACAGAACGTTTAATGAATCAAGGTATGATAGATGATCGAGGATGGAGGAGAAAATTACAATCAGATTGCGATAGGACAGAGCAGAAAGTATGCAGCGGAAGGTGAATTGGGAGTAAGAGTTGCAAGAAAAAGCTTAAGGCTCTTTACCTGAATGTACGTAGCATCTGTAACAAGGTAGATGAGCTGGCAGCACAAAAAGCAACACAAGTGTGATTACGGAGAAGTGGGTGAACAGGACTGGGTGCTCAAGGTTCCAGGTTATACAATGCTCCTAAAGAGCAGGCCAAAAGGGAAGGGAGGCAAGGGTAGTGTTGTTAATCAAGAGGAGCGGTGCTGAGTGGCGATATGAACACAGTGGATTGTGATGTGAATTCGGCTTTGGTGGAAATATTGAATAGCTGGGAAAAGAAGACATGGGTGGAAGCAATCAACAGGGCCCAAGGACAAAGCAGAAATAGGGAACATTAAAGGCATGGACTGTGATTATCACTGGAAATTTTAATCTGCTATTGGTTGGTCAAACCAAACCGGCAATTGTAGAAGAATTTGCAGAGTGAGTCAGGGATTGCTTCTAAAAGCTGTACATCACAGGAGTTAACCGGGAACAGGCTATTTTAGATTTAATCATGCTTAATGAGGAAAGATTAATAAGAAATCTTGTGGTTAAGGATCACCTAGGAAGTAGTGACCACAACATGGTAGAGCTGCAGATGAAGTTGGAAGGAGAATACCCCAGATCCAAAACCACATCCAGATTTATTCTCACTGACGTATGCCATGAAATGTGTTGTTTTGTGGCAGCAGTATAGTGCAAGACATAAAAGTTACCATGTTACAAAAATAAATAAATAGTGCAAAAAAGGAATAACAAGGCAGTGTTCGTGGGTTTATGGACCATTCAGAAATCTAATGGCAGAGGGGAAGAAGCTGTTCCTGAATCGTTGAGTGTGGGTCTTCAGGCTCCTGTACCTCCTACCCAATGTTAGTAATGTGAAGGGGGCGTGTCCCAGGTGGTGAGGGTCCTTAATGATCCTTCTTGAGGTGCCGCCTCTTGAAGATGTCCTCAATGGCAGGGAGGGTTGTGCCCGTGATGGAACTGGCTGAGTCTACAACCCTCTGCAGCCAGTCTCTTCAACTTAAATAAGGGCAGATACTTAAACAGTTCATGATGCTCACCAGTAATGTATCCCAATTAGAGAGAGGGGTTGCATATGAAGGATCTGTAGTTAACAAAGGAAGACTAGGATAACGTTAAATTGAAAAGTAGGGCATATGAGGTGGCCAGGACAAATAGAACAGAGGCCTAGGAATTTTTCCAGGAACCAGCAGTGAAATATTGGAAGGCTCAAAGAAAGGAGAAAATTTGATTTTGAGAGAAAATTGCTTGCAATATCAAAACAAACAGTAAAAGCTATATGGGTATATAAAAGGGGACAGTGGCTGAAGTAAGTGTGGGACCTCTGGAGAATAAGGCTGGGGGACTAATACGGGAGACAAAGGAAGTGGCAGATATGTTAATGATATTTTTGCATTGGTCTTCACTGAAAATATCCCTAGGATAACAGGCTAGTTTCAAACAGCATGGAAGATCTTGTAAAAATTCCAATCATGAGGGAAAAGTACTAGAAGAAGTCGGGAACTGAAGGCAGACAAGTCACCAGTTCCTAATAACCTGCACTCAGGGCTTTTAAAGGAAGTGGCTACAGAGACAGGGGAGACTTCAAGCCATAAGGATGGAGTAATACAGCATAGAAACAGGCCCTTCTGCCCAACTCATCCATGCTGACCAAGGTGCCCACCTAGCTAGTCTTATTTTCCCACGTTTGGCCCAATAGAAATGAATCCCACTGAGAAAGAGGGATTCCATACGAAGGATCTCTCAACAAAAAAAGTCAAGGATAATGTCAAATTGACAAGTAGGGCAAATAGACCAGAGGACTTGTAAGTTTTCAGAAACCAAGAACCAGTTTTTTAGACAACTAACTTGGCTGAGGTTTCTCAAAACTCACTGAATTGGAAAACAACAAATGTAACTCACTTGTTTCTGCGATGAGAGGGTTGTCCTAGCTAGACAGGTTACATCTGTATTCTTTGGAGTTTAGAAGAATGAGGGGGGATGTTATTGAAACATATAAGATTCTGAGGGGAAGTGACAGGGTAGAAGTTGAGATGTTTCCACTGGTGGGAGAGTCTCGAACAAGGGTATATAGTTACAAGATTAGGACGCAGTCATTTAACACTGACGTGTATAGGGATTTCGTCTCAAAGTGGTTGAATCTCTGGAGTTCTCCTGCTCCAAAGAGGTGAGGAGACTAGTTCATTAGAATTATCTAAAGTGGCGTTAGGTAATTTTTTGAGAGGAATGAGGGCAATGGGGAACTGGCACAGAAGAGGAGGCAAGGCCTGGGGCAGAGCAGCCATAGAATGGTGGGACAGGGACTGAGGGGCCAAATGGCCCACTCCTGCTCCTATTTTCTTAAGCTTATGAATTTTTTTTTCACCCAGGCTGGCAGGCCTCCTTGACGATACCGTCAGCCTTCCTAAAGCAACGCACAGTGAAGACAGACTGGATAGAAGGAAGTGACAAACTTGGGCAGTGTTTACTGCTCTCTGCAGGTTCCATCAGCCCAGAGGAAGAGCAGCTGCCGTACCAGATTGAGATGCAACCCGTCGGGATACTTTCTGTAGCGCATCTGTAGAAGTTTAAAGAATCCTTGTGGCCGATGCTCACTGGGCCTCGGTTGATGACAAGGAGGTCCAAGGTGACTGGAGAGCAGGCTCTGCTGGACAGATGGGAGACAATCACATTCCCCCCACACCCCACTCTGGATTTTCCCTTCCTACGGACACCCCTACAATCTCCGTACTCCTACTCCAAACCACCTCTCTCCTCTTTCCCCTCCATTCTCTGATGCTCCTGCACTGCATCTCTTGCAAAATGAGGGCCCTCACGTTCCTGGGGACTGCTCACTGATGGCCCACGCAGTAGCCTGGCCCAGAGCCTCTGCCCCTTCCCCCAGGAACCCTCGGACAAGTCCTCGGCTGCTTGCCTGGTGTCTGCAGGTCGTGGTGTCCTGGTGCTCTGCAGGTGGCCAAGGTCAAGGCTGATGGATTCAGCTGGTGGGAGCGTTTCAGCCGCCACCTGATCTAACACCGTTTCACCGAGATGTCACACATAGGCTGGGATACTTTTAAGGGCTTCATAGGTTACAGGAATAGGCAAGAGAATGAAGTTGAGAGGGAGAAAATAAATCAGCCATGATCAAATGGAAAAGCAGACTTGATGGGCCGAATGGCCTAATTCTGCTCCTACATCTTATACTGCTCCTTATGTCACCGGCACAGGCTCATGTAGATGCCACGGCTGAGAAGCTCACCAGTGCCTCTACTTCCTCAGAAAGCTAAGGAGATACGGCATGTCCCCACTGACCCTCACCAATTTTTATTGATGCATCACAGAAAGCATCCTATCTGGATGCACCACGGCTTGGTACGGCAACTGCTCTGCCCGAGACCACAAGAAACTGCAGAGGGTTGTAGACACAGCTCAGCATGTCAGGGAAACCAGCCTCCCCTCCATGGACTCCTGCACTTCCCACTGCCTCGGGAAAGCAACCAATGTAATCAAAGACCCCTCCCACCCCAGTCATTCCATTTTCTACTCCCCTTCCATTGGGCAGAAGATACAAAAGCTTGAAAACTTGGACCAACAGACTCAAGAACAGCTTCTATTCTGCTATTAAACTCTTGAGCAGCCCTCTTGTACACTAGAGATGAATTCTTGACCTCACAATCTACCTTGTCATGGCTCTCGCACCTTGTTTACCTGCACTGCACTCCATAACTGTAACACTGCATTCTGTTATTACTTTTCCCTTGTACTACATTGATGTATTTATGTTTGGAAATGATCTGTATGGATGGCATGCAAAACAAAGTTTATCACTGTATCTTGGTACATGTTAATTAGCTTGGCACAACACTGTGGGCCTAGTCCTCTGCTGTACTGTTCTATGTGACAATAATAAACCAACTCCATACAACATCCCACCAAAAGATAACAACTTTGACAGACCAGAGGTCTGGCAGAGCAAGGAATGGAGGCCTGCTTCGTATGCTCTAACATTGGGTGAGGTGGAGAAACAGAGGACTGCAGATGCTGGAATCCAGATGAAAAACACGATGATGCTGGAGGAACTCAGCAGGCCAGGCAGCATCCGTGGAGAAAAGCAGGCGGTCAATGTTTCGGGTCAGGACCCTTCTTCAGGACTGAAGATAGGAAAAGGGGAAGATAGGAGGGGAAAGCGGAGCAGTGATAGGTGGACAAAAGAGGGGAGGTGGGGTGGGCACAGGGTGGTGATAGGCAGGTGCAGGAGGAGGGGACAGCAGATCCACTGGGGGATGGGTCAAAGGTGAAGAGGAAAAAGGGGGGATAGAAAGAGAGGCTAGGAAAGGGAAGAAGAGGCATGGTGGGTGGGGGTTACAAAATGGGAGAATTCAATGTTCATGCCATTAGGCTGCAAGGTTCCAAGATGGAAAATGAGGTGCTTTTCCTCCAGTTTGCATTTGGAATTCTCCTGGCAGTGGAGGAGGCCGAGGACTGACATATCTGGGATAGTGTGGGAGGGGAGATCGCAGGTGAAGTGCTGTGTAATGCAAGTTCTTTGTGCCTGCCAGGTCACTGTGATGAACAGGATCATGCTGTGTGATAGGGAAGAGGCAGATCCTGCCAGGGATTCAGGAACAATGCACGAGGGAGACAATTTCAAACATGTAACAAAAAAAACTTTAATGAAAAAACCATTCTTCAAAATATTCTTTTAAAACAAAGGATATTAAGTAATAAGATGTCAGCTGAAACAGATTATTACGCAGACATAATTTAAAGAATACATTTTTTTTCCTTTTTAAGCAGTTCTTTTGCCCCACGCTTGCTCGCGATGCTGGCGTCGAACGATTGAGACAGACTGCAGGAAAGCGATGACATCCCAGGTCACAGGAGTCACGTGTACAATGCATATGGCACGGAATTGTCACGGCACTCTGCCCGCTCCCCTCTCTCACCCCCTCAATCCCAGAATATCGCTGGAATTGATGCCTCCCCACTCCCATCCTCTTATTAATTGACCCCACTGGCTTCCCACCAGCATTCCAAAGCACAAACCAAGTTAGTTTTGGCAGGCTATTCCATGCTGGGGCGGCATTGGGACAGGGGTGGAGGTGCGGAGAAGGCAGGGTTTCGGTTGCCTTTGCTCTTGCAGGCTGGCTAGTGTGGGAACCCGTACCATGAGGTCCACCTTCCCCAAGCACTGAGGCAGTGTTACTGTTGCTCCCCAAGCTTCCCTCACCCCCTGAGCCCCTAACCTAGGGGTAAGGGATAGAGATACATAGGGACACAGTAGAACCATGATCAGAGGGTTTCACTAAAGAGCCCTGCAGCAAAAACAGAGGGGCTGTGGGTGAGGAGGGGGGAGGAAGAGGAGCCTCATTTTCTCAAGGACAGCTGAAGCAAACTCTTTGTCAAATACCGGGATGCATTTCTTGGTGAGTAGGAGTAGATGGTTCCTGGGTGGAGAGGACAAGGGGACAAGCTCCCTCTGCCTGTGCGCCTCCAGTCCCTCTCCCTTCCCCGAATTTCTGGTGGTCTTCGGTGCATAGAGCAACAACAGCAGCCTCTCAGCAGCCTGTCATGGTTTCACGGATCATGGTTTGGGGGTTTAGTGCAGGGAGGCTGTGGTAATCGCAGCAAAAACTTAAAATTCTTAAGCTTAACACATCCAGATTAAACGTAAACATTAAATAAATTGGGCATGGCAAGTCAGTCAGCCTAGGAAAGAGAAGATATTGGCCAACAGCGAACTTAGTCAGCTTTTTTCTGATGACAATCCCCCATTGGAGAACATTAACCCATTTTCCCTTTGACTGTGCTGACGCCTGTCTTTCTTAGCTTCTGATTTCTGTTACTTGCACATTTAAAATGAGTCTTCGTTTAATGAACACCAGACCACAAATGAGAGGCAATGCCCAGGCATACAATGAACAGAATGCCAACCTCCAGCATTGTTCAGAAGCAGGGCCCTTTTCTACCCAACCCCCACCCCCCCCCCCCCAAACACCCACCCACAATACCCACCCAACCCTTAAAATGCCATCCAGTGATTTAATTTAAAGAAACAAAAACACATGGCTTGCCATTGTTGGCGGGCCTACTGTATAATGGAGCAGCCAAGTTGTTTCAAAATGGACTCCTAATTCTAAAATGGCCATCCTTTTGATTCATCGAGTACAGGCACAAAAACATTTTGAAAGCAGGGGACCAGAAATGCAATCAGGTGCGGGATTACTATGAACCACAGCTTCTTTAGACACAGGCAAAAGGGGGGCTTATAAATAGTTGGTGTTATGTAAGGTTCAAGTAATGTAACATAGTTTAAAGCTGTAGTATCCTATAACTGCTGCCAAAATTACAGTATCCTTTCTCTGCAACTTATCTCAACCTCCCATCCAAAGTACAGATAGAATCTAGAGAAACCAATTTATGATATGCACCCAGTGAGGTTTCTGCACATCATACGTCACTGGGTTGCCCTACACAGAATTCCTTCTAGACCACCAGCCCACTTCTCACTGACCCAACACACTCAATGACACCCTACAGATTCACACCAGCTCTCTCATTACTGCAACCGACTACACATCAGCTAGGCCAAGGGGGAGATAATTGGCCAGAGCCCCCATGCAGAGGCAGATTTGTCCCTGATGAGTAATTAGAGGCTGAGATGGAGTCCATGGTGAGACAGTCCCTCGTGCATTTTGCAGCAGGGGACAATGTTGAGAACTAACCGCATCCCCCACACTCTCAACCCATCACTCCCCTACCACTGCAACTGGTCTGAGGTCAGCTAACAGTACAGGGCTTATTTGTCGAGCTCAGCCCCATTTCAGACAGCAGGTTGGCTTGTTTAGATTGTGCCCGCTTTTATGTCTCAACTGTGAGAGAGAACCAAAGAAAAGTGGGTGGAATAAGTCACGGATGGAAATGGTTCCACACTTTCTATAACTACTGAGAGTTAAGATCACCGAGACAGAGAAACACAATGACTACTCCCAGCAGTGGTTTGCCTCATGACTGCTGGCTCTGGGAGTTCGGGGTGCTGGATGGAGGGAGATAAAGGAATTGGAGGGGTTGCTAATATGTCACTTACCCACCTTTGAAAGAAGTGGCCCTCCTTCTCTCACACACACACACACACACACACACACACACCTGGGGCAAAAACACAAGTGAAGGATATCTTTAGTCTTGTGTTTCATCTCTCAAAACAAAATATAAACACAACTGATGGTGAGAGCAGGAGGGGTGGTCAATCATCTATACATATTACTTCCCCTCTCTTCTCTTCTTTCTTTTCCACGTTCACTCCTTCTTTGATGTTCTCTCTTTTCTCTAAAGCAGAAGGACCATTGGATGCTGTAAATAAAAGGGGAAGGGAAAGAGAGAGGGGGGTTATTCAAGATGTAACTTGGTATATCCTGCTGACAATGTCTTTGGAAGAATCAGTAACTCTAGTAAACAAGAGCAGCTACTTTCCATTTAAGATTTCATCCCCCACTCCCCCCCTCCCCCCCACCCATCCCCTCCACCACCCGCCTCAGACCTTCCACATCCTTACTTCACTTTGAAAAGGCAGGACTGAACAAATTCTAGGAATGGTTGGTGGTCTGAAACACTCTAGTCCACCTGAAGCAGTTCTGGCACAGCTCCTGGGGAAGGATACATTGGCCTTGAGGGAGACCAGAGCAGATCCAGCAGAATATAACTATGCACGGGACTTGTTCTCCTGAGAGTTCAGCAGATTAAAGGATGATTTACTTAAGAGTTAGACGAGAGATGACTCCCGCGGATGGGGCAAGCCATCATAATGATTGTAGGTGGCATAACTAGAGTGTTCCAGGGTGACATCAGTAAAGAGTTCTTCATGGTAATAGAAATTTGGAGCACTCTCCTCTTAAAAAATTGCAGAGCTTTCAAAAAAAAAGTCGACTGTTGAGAGTTACAGAAGCAAGATAGATAGAATCAAGGTACAGATCAGCCACAACCCAGCAGAATGGTTGGACAGGCTCTGGGGCCAAGTGGTCTGCCCTCTAACAGGGCTGCAGCTGGCTGGGTATGTCATTTGCACCAACTTACTTTAGTTTTGTCAGACAATGGAGAGATACCTGTTATACTGGGTGAAGCTTTGGGGCTCCTGTTCCCAGGAAGAGCCAAACTGAGCAGGGATGCTCAAGTGAGCAAGAATCGACAATTTAACTTCGTATCAGCAACTTCTTGGTTTTTTTTAAGTTGTTACTGGGAACAGGAAGGTCACCAGCCCAAGCCAAGGTGGATAACCTGTCTCTCTCTACCAGCAATCACACTTCCAATGGTAGCTTTTACTGCAGACAGTGTAAGTAAGAATGTGGAAGACTTTACCCAGAGAAATAAGACCGAAAGCACCACTCTCCCTCCATGACACGGATGAATAATGGTACGTGATGAATGGGAAAGACACCACCGTACCAGGTAGTGTAACATGTCTCAATGGACGGCTGGGATCTGAGACCAAACAGGGACTTGCATCAAAGCACCTGATTGACAGGATTACAAACACCACACAGTTTGGGGCCAAGTCGGGAAGAGGTTTCTCCTGAATCTCCTAGTGGATTTATTGGTCTGTGTGACATCTTTTTCTCGGTCTAGCATATTGTATGCTGCATAACTTAAGCCTTTTGTGATACATCACCCATCCCAACAACTGTCAAATAGTCCGAATCCCTATACCTGCTACTCATGTCCTGTGCACACATTCTCAGGGACAGCCTGATCCATCACTCCTCCTTTAAACAGGAATATTGTCATCAGTTCTCAGCATCCTCCACCTAACTGGCATACATCAACTGAAACCCGCTAACAAAGTAAGACAGCCTGGGGTTCTCCTGCTCATGCAGACAGAAGGCAAAGGAGCTAGAAGATGACAAGTGAATCCAGACCAGGTTTTCTAAGAGAATTAACATAAACCCAGCCTATTTAATGTCCAACTCAGCTGCTGGGCTCTGTCATACAACACTCCTCTATAACTGTATCAATAATCTGCTGTTGAATTACACTGAACACAAAAACGTTTGCCGAACAGACCTGTGCCAGTGTTTATATGCACCTCTTCCCATTGCCATACCTGAAGAACATACCCTTCTATTCTTCTCTAGCTTCCTTTTAAATGCTATTAAACACTGTCCCTCCAGCAGATAGCAAGTTACATACTCTTATCATACTCTGGGCAAGGTTGTTCCCATCTTCCCAGTTGACTATTTGTAACTATTTTACATGAAAAAAAAGCAACAAAATTTTGGAGGAACTCAGCGGGTGAGGCAGTATCTGTGGAGGGAAATGGACAGTCGACGTTTCCGGTTGAGACCCTTCATTTGGATTAAAAGACAAGAGGGGATATCAGTCCAGATGAAGAGTCTCGACCGGAAACATCAACTGTCCATTTCTCTCCACATATGCTGCCTGACTCGCTGAGTTCCTCCAGAATCTTTTTTCTTCCTCCAGATTCCAGCATCTACTGTCTCGTGTCCTCAGAAACACTCTCTCATGTGCAAAGATCCTACCTCTGTTTATCTCATCAAGACTTTTCTAGGGGGAATATGCCCAGCCTATTCAGTCTTTTCAACGAAGCATAACTCTTCAGTTCTGGTATGCTTGGGAACTCTCACCTACACCTTCCCCAGGGTCTCCATACTCTTTTTACAACATCAATACTAGAACTAAAAGCAAGGCTCACATGCGGTCTAACCAAAAGTTCTGCATAATCTTAATTTTGTTGCTTTTCTATTCTAACCTTCTAAAAATAAAGCCCATTGCTAGGATTACTTTATTAAAACACATAAATGACCTGTGTAACCCTGCTTTGCTACTTTTAATAATCTGTGCCCTTATGTAACTGTTCTTCTGCCCCATTAATACTCATTTTCCAAGGAGCCCTTGTTCTTCACAAAAGACCCACCAGCTCTTATCTATCTATATTAAAATTCATTTGTAATATGCATTGTTTTGGCTCATATAATCCTTCTGTGAATCAGTCACATTGATTTAATTCTCACAAGACTGGCCAGTGTATTAGCACACGGACCTGTAAAGTTTTTCCAAAAGGTTACCCTACACATTCTACCCCACAGCTCTAGAATTTTTTTCCACATTTATCCAAGTCCCTTTTGTAAGCTCTCACTGTCCTCTCCAGTTCATTCCACACCATAATAATGTGTTGGGTAATATCCCTTCTTGTCTTTAGTCATTCTGCTGAATGTTGGCTTCTGGTCACCATTGTCCTCTTGGCCCACTGGCAAGGTTGCTGTAGTTGGTCCTAGCACCCTTGAGCTAAGATGGGAAGCTTAGGCCAGGAATCCCACTGCTGGCCCACTGACCCAGCTGAGAACATGAGTGCCTAGTGGAAAGGTTGGGCGAAAGTAACCAAGAACGGGAATAGTCTTGAATTGCATGTCCAAACTTGCACAAGGATGGCAGTTACGCTGAGCTACTGAGGAGGCCAGTAACCGCAAGAGCAGCTGGCAGTCAGGAGAGGGGTCAGATTGGAGGCAACCAGGAACAGAGATTATTGCTGCTGCAGTATCTCACTGCTCCTGGCAACACAGCCAGTTCACTTGCAGCCTCTGGTGGTAAGTGGGCAGAGGGGGAAGCAGAGAGAATCACAAGGGTTACGATAACTCACTTTGGGTTGAATCGAGTCACCAGTAATTCCAGTCATGGTGAGGGTGGGGCCCTGGATGTCAGAGGTCATTGTTGTTCTGTACCCATCTACTGTTGAAGTCAAGTTTATTGGTGTATGCATAAGTACCAGTAATGCATAGGTGCAATGAAAAACTTGCAGCAGCATCACTGGTACTGTCCTGATTAGGAGCGGGAAACAAGGCGGACTTATCCCCTCTGTGTTCCAGGAACTGGAGCAAGTGTGGCCGCACCTGCAGCTGACTCAGTACGGGGTGGGTGGAAGAGGTTTGTGCGACGTGTGTATTTGGGGCCTTTCTGGCCTCAGCTCCTCATGGGTTATAACAGATTCAATTTCTCCCTCCACAACTGGAGGGGTGCAACCTCAAGCCAGAGGCACCACTGGACAGAGGCCATGGAGGCAAGCATTACCTCCATCTCCAAGTATTTCTTCCCATATCTGAGAAACATCTAGAGGTCGCATGGTTTTGAGTAACTTGCAAAAGGTGCTGGGCCTCAGGCGACTTGGGGATGATACTGGGCCAAATGCTAGAAAATCTCTAACTTTGTCAAGGAGTGATTGCTCATATTGACACAGAGTGCATGTCTCTGACTGCTGAGCACCCACCTAAGCCATTTCCATTTACTAAGTCCATGGTGAAATATACCAGCCCTCTGTATCCAGAAGGTTACAATTACTCTTCCCAATAAACAGCTACTCTCCTCTATCAGTTATTTTCAACAGGAGCTGGGTTAAGGACAGTAGACATGTTACAAATATAGAACATGCTCATCTTGAAGTAAAATACTGTTGAAAATATGGAGTAAAATAATTTCTAGTGAACCATTTCTCTCCCCACAGATGTTTCCAGCATCTTATGTTTGGATTTGTGATCCAGTTACCCTCAAGCTAAAAATCAGTTCAGTGTCAAGCATTAAATACACGTCTTTGTGTAACCCAACACACACCGTTTGAGCACACCCAGAAAACGTGCATAGTTTATGAATCAAGATGTCACCATCTGCAAGTAAAAACTAGTCAGAAAGACCAGACCTGGGCCACCTGTGAGGTAGATCAGGCTTGTGAGCTGCCCTGTGGTCGAGGATCAATGATGAAACAAATGATTGTGAGCAAATAGGCATAGGGATAATCTCTCACCACCAAGACTCTGGAAGGGAATGGGTTGTAATTTGACACTTGTTATTTCTGGATCTTAGGAACAGGGATTTGAAAATCAATCACAGAGGAATGTGGGGAAGAGCAGCTAATTAACATATATTTTTATAAAATCGAAGCTAATGTCTGCTTTTGTTGAACAATGACAGAGGTCACACTGAAGGCTGAATTTCACAGCCTGTTAATTTGACTCCTTTGTGCAATCTGGCTCAAGAGCTTCTCCACAATGGCTGGAATTTGACTATTCCAAGGAAGGCGATATGAATAAAGGCAGAAGCTCAGCAGGGAAGGTGGCTGTATCAGCCACCCCATACAGGAGATTTCCGACCATGACTGTGCCAAGTGCCGACTACACATCTGGCACTTTTGTACTTGGGGACACCCGAGGAACAATTAGAAGCAATGCTTACTCTCTTCACAAGACAAGATCACAAGACAAAGGAGCGGAAGTAGGCCATTCAGCCCATCGAGACTGCTCTGCCACTTCACCATGAGCTAAACTATTCCTTCCATCTAGCCCCAATTTTGGCCTTTTCCCAATATCCCTTGTACCCTGACTAATTAGATACCTATCAATCTCCTCCTTAAACACTCCCAATGATCGGGCCTCCACAGCTGTATGTGGCAACGAATTCCGTAAATCCACAACCCTCTGGCTAAAGAAATTTCTCCGCATCTCTGTTCTAAATGGGTACCCTCTAATCCTAAGACTGTGCCCTCTTGTCCTGGACTCACCCACCATGGGAAACAACTGAGCCACTTCTACTCTGTCCAGTCCTCTCAACATTTGAAATGTTTCTATGAGGTCACCTCTCATTCTTCTGTACTTCAATGAATACAGTCCAAGAGCCAACAAACGCTCCAACATGTCAGCCCTTTCATTCTGGGAATCATCTTTGTAAATCTTCTCTGAACCCTCTCCAACATCCTTTCTAAGGTAAGGGGCCCAAAACTGCATGCAGTTCTCCAAATGAGGTCTCACCAGTGCCCCATAGAGCCTCATCAACACATCCTTACTTTTATACACTATTCCTCTTGAAATGAATGCCAACATAGCATTCGCTTTCTTTACTGCCGACCCAACCTGGAGGTTAACCTTTAGTGTATCCTGCATGAGGACCCACAAGTCCCTTTGCACTTCTGAAGTTTGAATTTTCTCCCCATCTAGATAATAATCTGCTCGTTTATTTCTTCTTCCAAAGTGTACAACCGCACATTTTTCAACACTGTATTTCATCTGCCACTTTTTTTGCCCATTCTCCTAAACTGTCCAAGTCTCTCTGCAACCTTTCTGTTTCTTCAACACTTCCTGCTCCTCCACCTATACTGTGCATGGAAGGAGTTGTAGAAAACCAGGGAGCACACTGTTTTCTAGTGTGCAGTTGGACTTTGGATCTACTCTGACAGTTTACTCCTCCCTTGACCAAGAGAGAGGCACTACACTTCCACACTGGCGGATCATTGACGTCCTCTAGCACTGTTTCTTCAGGAGTGGAGTCTAGGCTCTTCAATTACAGAGAACATCACCATGAGTAGCTCTGTGAATCCCCAACACGTGAGCTTTGCAGGAGTGCACGAAGCTCTCACCCAAGATCTCAACAGCAACACAACCAAGAGGATCATGACATCACCACTTTTCAAGAGTACCTGCCGAATTCTTAATTAACTGGATTTTCTTCATGGGCAGAGATAAAACAATGAAGTTTGTCAAACTAATTGTGGACACATCATATCAAATGACGTTTGCCAGCAGGGGATACAAGTCAGCCTTTGTTCAACCTCGGGATTCAGAGGTCAAACACAGAACCTCTGCTGCCATCCCAGCTGCAGCTCTGAGGAAGTGCAGGATTGCAGTGGGGAGGGAAGGGGGCAAGATGGGGTTAAACAATGGAAGTTTTGGTCTTGCACTGCCAACCATATTAGCCAGTTGTGGGGTTGGGACTAATTTCACAATGCACAGAACAGAGGTCTTAATGGTGAGAGTCTCCCCTTCAATGCTGCTGAACATTTAAAAGGCAGATGGAATGAGACACAGCGTTTAAATGACCAGCTATCACAAGGAGCAAAGTGTGAGTGGGATGGTAGTGATGCTGCACCTGTGATTCCCAGCGTGTTAATAGGAAGCTTGTCGTTACTGAAAGAGATGGGCCTCTGGGTGGGAGGCTGTGGAAAAGGCTGCGGGAGGATGAGGTGCCCCTGGCTTGGGTGGGCTCCAGAAGCGGGCAGCTGAATGCTCACTGGTAGGGGGAACTGCACAGGGCCTTGGACAAAATGGAGGGACGGAGGAAATAAATGAGCAGAAGGCAGATGGAAATAAAAGGGAAAGATAAGGAAAAAAAAAGGATGAGGGGGAAGGAGTGAGAGCAAGAGTGGGGGGGGAAGGAGCGAGAGCAAGAGTGGGGGGGGAAGGAGCGAGAGCAAGAGCGGGGGGGGGAGGAGCGGGGAGAGGGAGAGAGGGGGGGGAGAGAGGGGGGGGGACAGAGAGGCAGAAGAGGAATGTAATGAAATGGAGGAGAAAGGAAAAAACAACAACCCTTTTGTTAGTGCAATAACCAAGCTGATGGAAACACCAGTCTCCAACACATCCATTAGCACACAGGACATTCCAAGAGTTCACTCAACATCAACTCATTTTCCCTTTTCTTTTCCAATCTTCTCCTCATTGCCCAAACCCAAAGTGATCCTTACATGGTCCAGCATTGGACTGTGGAGGGCATCGCAGTTTATCACAATTTTGTCATTGCCAAAGGCAAAACACACATTTTCAAGGACAGAGTCACTGGAAGAAAAAGACTAAGACACATCTAACATGCCCACAGTGTGCCCATTCCCGTAGTGTTGAAGTCAATTGATACATTACAACCTCTTGTGAAACCAGCTTGGTCAGCACTTGCTGGAAATCAGCTCTCAAGCCTCCCTGATCTGGGACATCTCATTCTTGAACAAGTGGGCAGGAAATACTTGAGTGTTTTTGTTTGTATGCAAGCTCTTGACACTTTCAGTGTGATGTTTTCTAATTCAAGATGAGCAACCATTTGCTTGTGATAAGGAAATCCTTGCTAGGGTAGAGGCTTCCCCTGGTTGTGAAGTCCAGAAATAGGGGCCACAATCTTAAAATAAGGAATAGGCAGAGGAGGAGAAATTTCTTCACTTGAAAGGTGGTGAAACTTTGGAATTTTCTACTAGCGACTGTGGAGACTCAGTCATCAAGTTAATTGAAAGCGGAGGTCAGTAGATTTTTGGATATTAAGGGAAAACAGACATGGGGATAGGGCAGGATGATGGTATTGAGATAGATCAGCCATCCTGTAGCATGGCAAACTGGATTCAAGGGGCCCAATGACTTACTACTGCTCCTTGCACTTATGCTAATCACAGTGCTTAATGCTGATGAGCTTTAATCCTGAACCACCCACCACCACTCCTGTCAGGGAGTGGCAGAGGGAAGAGAGAGTTGGCTATACAGCTTGTATTGGCATGAGCGACAAAAAATGGGCACAAAACTGGATCCATATCAGTTCTGCACACACAGCACTGCACTGACACGTGTGCTGCTCAAATTACTATTATTCTGCGGGCAATAGGGAGGGCAACAACAGCCGATCAGTTAAGGTCAGCTCTCATTAGAAAGTGGGAGGCTTCAGTGCAAAGGTATCTCAGAAAGTTGAAGACAGACTGGTAGACATAGATTGCAGGGACTTCAGTAAAGCTTTTGATAAAGGTCTCGCATGGTAAAGCATGTCCAGAAGGTTAAGGCAAAAGGGATCCAAAGTGCGTTGGCAAACTTGGTGATAAGAAAAGTGTAGTGCTGGACAGGTGCTTTTCTGACGTGAAGTCTGTAACAAGTGGTGTACCACAGGGATCGGTGCTAGGATCTTGTTTGTAACATATAAGTGACTTGGATGAGAATGTAGGTGGTTTGATAAACAAGTTTGCAGATGGCTAAAAGATGGAGTTGCAGAAAGCAAAGAAAGTTGTCCAAAGATACAGCGGGATGCAGATCAGCTGGAAAGATGGGCAGAGTGGAGGCAGATGGAATTTAATCCAGATGAGTGTGAGGTAATGCACTTTGGGAAGGCAAATTCTGGTAGGACATATACAGTAAATGGCAGGGACCTTAGGAGTGTTGATGTGCAGAGAGACCTTGGGGTGCAAGCCCATAAGCTTACTGAAAGTGGCAACACAGGTAGATAGAAGAAGGCATTGCCCTCATAGACCAAAGCATCGGAGTAGCAGCTGTACAATACATTGGTTATTTCACACTTGAAATATTGTGTACAGTTCTGGTCACCACAGTAGACGAAGGATGCAGTAGTAATAGAGAGGAAGGGAGTCACCAGGATGTTGTCCGGAAAACAGGGCTGTAGTTATAAGGAGAAATTGGACAAGCTGGGTTTACTCTCACTGCAACATAGGAGGCTAAGGGGTGACCTTATAGAGATTTATAAAATTATGAGGGGCATAGATAGGATAGATAGAGTATTTTTCCCAGTACAGAACTAGAGGACACAGGTTTAAGTTGAGAAGGGAGAAATTTAAAAGGAGATCTGAGGGCAAGATTTTCCACAGAGGGTGGTGAGTATCTGGAGTGAGTTACTAGAGGAGGCAGATACAATTACTATGTTTAAAAGGAATTTGGACAGGAGCTTAGATAGGAAAGGCATAAAGGGATACAAGTCTAATGCGGGCAAGTAGGATTAGTATATACAGGCATCACTGCCAGCATGGACAAGATGGGCCGAAAGGTCCTGTTTCTCTGCTGTACAATTCTAACTGAAGGTCACAATGGAAGGGGACTTATCTAAGATGATTCATGGATCAAAATATAACTGGATTTGGGGAGGAATGGGATCGACTACAAGAGCAAAGAGGTAAAACAACAAATAAATGTGTGCATACATCTTTAAATACAGGAATGTGGCCAGGATGGAGAGGGCTAAAACTATCAGGCAAGCCTGAATGGGTGGTATCCTTGCTCACTGGTTAAAAAAAACTAAAGGATGATCTCTTCAATTTTTAAAGATGGTAAGAGTGTAAATTTAGAGAAAAGTTTCATTGTGGGTTAATCCAAAACTAAGGAAATTTGACTGGTGAAACCTGTGGAATGTGCTACCACACTGAGTGGTTGAGGCAAATAGCTTAGAAGCCTGTAAGGCAAAGCTAGACTAACAAAGGAGAAAGTTATGTACAGAAACACTGATAGGGTGAGATAGAGATGACTTGCGTTGAGAATAAACCCTGACGTGGATCAGGTGGCTTGTCTGTGCTACACACATGGCAATTTTACATCAGAAGGAGTATGATTTTGGGGTTGGGGGCAGGGAAGTGGTGGAGGTAGACAATAGACAATAGGAGCAGAAGTAGACCATTCGGCCCTTCGAGTCTGCACCACCATTTTGAGATCATGGCTGATCCTCAACAATCAATATCCTGTTCCTGCCTTGTCCCCATATCCCTTGATTCGCCTATCTATAAGAAACCTATCTAGCTCCTTCTTGAAAGTGTCCAGAGAATTGGCCTCCACTGCCCTCTGAGGCAGTGCATTCCACAAATTCACAACCCTCTGGTACCCACATGGGAAGGATGGAAATGCAGACTGAGCCCACACAGGATTTCTCCTCTACTCAAGAGCAAAACCTGCCCTGGAAATAAGTTCACACGGAATTGAGTTTTGGAAAGGGAGACCTGTGTTCACTTAACGTCAACCGTTATGAAAGGGAGCACTGAACAGCTACTTCTAGCTAAAGGGCTTACTGCAGCCCAACCAATGTGATTACACTGTGCTACTCTCAACTGGAAGTGTTGAAAGCCATCCTTCCCTGCACAGTCCAAACGATAGAAATTAATTAGGTTTAGGTAAGCCGAATGTTGAGAGCAGTTTTGTCCAGTGTATTAAGGACAAGTGTTTGGAGACTGGGCTGTCACTTTATAAATATCATGCACAAGTTAATCTCTACAGAGTATATATTGTATGTGCCATCTCCCAGTAATAATGGACAGTGGGTGATGTGGATATTGTTTCAGGTCATAGTTTCAATGATCAACTGAGTTTCTGTGTCCTATCTGCTTCCTTTAAAGTCTAATTGTCAGGTCACCAGTAACCCAGACTCTGGATGCTCGTAGGTTAGTAGCTGAAGGGAGGATACATCACGGAAATCTGTGTACACACACCTTCCAGGCAGAGGTCGTTAGTGAGCAAGAACTAGCTTGCTCCCTAGCCGAGGTTTATTACACTGTCTCTGCTCTCCCACACTACTCCAAGTGAAATACCTGCTCAGTGCAGATCAGCAACTGAATCTGGGAATTTCTGGATCCTGTCAACTATGTAAACCTGTCCTCCACTAAATAAACTGACACCAGCACTGGGAGAGATTGGACTTTGTGTTTAATGTTGTCTGGCACATACATTATATACTAGGTGCAACAAACCACATGCAGGGACTGAGACATTGATGATTCCACTTCAGCAACACAGTGCTTGTAAACCACTCACCAGGCCACTATCTGAATATTCCTGCAAATCCCTGCAGTATCCAGGCATAAAAAGTCAATGTGTTGCACACACACTGGCTGATACGCTTTTGGTTTTGTGACACTGCCATCATCTCCAATGCCACCCTCACCTATCCTGAGGTTTGCTCCTCATTGTCCTCAAAGGCACTTTAGTTGAAGTCAGTGCCTTCGGTGCTGTGTTTATCTGGTCTCCCAGTGAGGACCACACCCAGAGAGGAGGATTCTGATGCAGGGCAGGCAGATAATTACACAGTAACTCACGCCCATCCACCCACCACCTTCCTCTCCAAACGTCCAACACACTTTCCCTTTGAGGGAACAGGTGCTGTTAACCAGTGTCTGCCAAGGTGAGGTCAGTCACCTCAGCACCAGGCCAACGTCACACAACGATGTACGGCTTCAGTGCCTTATACACAGTGCCCTTTGTATCCTGCAAACCGTACACAAGGAGCTGTTCTGCCCTCAGCCTTGCCCACAGAGCATGGCATTCTCAGGCTCCCGCTTGCCCATGATGGGAAGCAAGGCTTTAACTCAGTGGTATCATCCGAGTCAGGAGATAATTTCAGATCCTGCTCCTAACAGGCCCCACAAGCAGAGATTGGAGCTCAAGCCACAAACTCTGGATGGAAATACAGCAGGAGACCCGTTTCATGTAAGTGGTGCCTCCTCCACTCATTGAACGCACCGCACAAGACCTTAAAGACCTCCAAGACCTCCTGCCCTTCAGAACCAACACTGAATCATCTTCCCCAATAAGCTGGTGAGAAGCTGAGCAAGGCTGACGCTGTTAATCAGCCTGGGAACCCTCCCCACTCCTTCACACTCCAAGAGGTGGAGGTACAGATTAATTCGTTAAAGCCGCCTTTGAATATGTTCACTGTATCCCACGCAGGGGACGGTTAGATGGATGTCACAAATGTCACGATGTCACTAACCTGTTACAAAGGAGCTTCCTGGCACCTGACTGAAATTCACTGGACCGCCTGGCGTGCTCACAGGTACAGGTGGCCCAAAAGAGCCACCGAAAGTTTGAGATGTCGTGTACGGGCCTGGTGGAAAGGTCTAGGAAACAAAAACAAATTCCACATAAGTTTGAGAATATGATTTTATACTTCTGTTATATAACTGGATGGATACTCAGACTTCAACAACCACTGCCGATGAGCTGAGAGAACCAGTGGATCAGCAATACCACACCTCCAGTGTTCAGTAACTTCACACAGGAGTTCACGAGAACAAGACATTGCATCCCACTATTTTTATTTTGCACACGTTGCTTTCAGGAATAGTGAAGCAAGTAGAACTTGTGATTGTTCAGGTTCAAGTCGTTAGCAATTATGGTTGAAGCTTATATTTCGTAAATTTAAAAATTAAAAATATACTAACACTGGGAATGAAGTGCGGGTGGGATAAAGATTCCTCCACACTGTCCCATCAAACACTCCCAGGGCAAGTACTGCATAGTTTAGGTGCAAAGGAAAGCTTCCTTTACTGTTGGAGTGAGGTTTTGTTTAAATCCTGGAGTGAGGTTTTTATTTAAAAACCTGCAGATCAGAGTCTGTGCCCTAGTAAGAGAACGGCTTTATCTTTACAAAAGAATTTATTTGGGGCACCTGCCTAGAGTGACAAAATACTGAAATATCAAGAGACACACGAGAGAAACTGTTTTAGTAATAAAGGTGTCTGTGGAAAATTGAAAGTGAGGCTCATTACAATGGACAAAGGATAGACGGGGTGAAGCAGAGGGGAGTACAAGGGAATGAGATCAATGAAATGGTTTAAGGAAAAATCATGGTCTTATCTCTCTTTGACCTCAGCTGTTGCCTAGTATGCTGTGTATGTCTGTCAAAATTTACTGTTAATGAAAAGAGAATGGGTTTACAGTACCGATTTGTATCTTATGCAAAGATCTATCTAACCCTTGCAGGAGGGGCTGATGTATCCAAAGTTGGAGCAATGGTCAGAAAGGGAAGACAATGTGAGATTTACCGGCGTATTTGTGGATTCTGTTCCTTTGTTGGCCAATCGGCTGAGGATGCTGCGCTCTGACATCTGGAGACGAGCGGCTATTGGTGGGACTCGCGACAGCGTGGAGGGGAGGCGGGTCACGTCTGCTTTCATGTCACTCAGCAGCTCTTCCAATTGGTTTAGAACTGGGAGACAATAAGAGTGAGAAGCTGGTTGAAGTCAGGCAGTTCCTTGGCACTAGAGCTTTAACCAGTCACAATTTGTAAATGAAAGGGGATGGACATGGTGAAAAGCAACAACTTCCAAAAGAATAGTAACCTTCCCTCTGAACTCTCTACAACCAGCTGCCATATTAGGGAAAACACAAGAGCAATGGAGACAGCCTTCACACGTAGACGGTGCCAGGCCTCAAACAAGGGTGGTGACATGCCTGGGGAGGGGGGCTGCAACCACTGTGGGTGTATTTAGGGAGAAGAGGTTAAACCAGTCAAATGATAGATCCCCACTTACTTAAAGGCAGAAATCTGTGCGGATCCAAAAACATTAGAGTCACTCAGCACAGAAACAGTCGCTTCGGCCCACCGTGCCAATGCTGACCACATCTTAGCTATTCGAGCACTCATCCAGATACTTTTTAAATGTCTTTGGCTGTGCCACCCCCTCAGGCAGCATGTGCCACATTCCAACTGGGTGAAAAACATCTTCCTCAGATCTCCTCTTAACTTCTCACCCTAAACCTCCAGCCTCTAGTTTTAGATATCTGTACTATGGGGAAAGGTTTCTTACCATCTACCCTATCGATGCCCCTCATAATTTTGTACAACTCTAACAGGTCCCCCCTCATCCTCCTCTGCTGCAATGAAAACAAACCCAGCTTTTCCCATCTCTCCCTCCCAAACACCACCCTGGTGAATCTCCTCTCAACGCAATCACATCCTTTCTGTAGTGTGGGGACCAGAGTTATACACAATGCTCCAGCTGTGGCCTAACCACAATGTTTTATAATGCCTTCTTTGCCATCTAATCTATCTGTGCTGCCACCTTCAGGGAGCCTGAGACTCATGCACTGAGGTCCATCTGCTCCTCAATACTCCCTAGAGTCCTACCATGCATTGTGCATGTCCCAACCTTATTAGTTGCCCCAACTAATCTCATATTTATCTGGATTAAATTCCATCTATTAAATCCCACCTGTCATTACCAACTGATATCATCCTGTAACATTTAATTATCCTCCTCAACAACAACAATTTTTCTGCTATTTGCAAACTTACTAACCATACCCTCTACATTCATAGACAAATCATTAAAGATCCGTGTGATACACCACCAGTCACAGGCTTCCAGTCACAAATGCAAACCCCCCCACCCCATCATCCTCTGCCTCCTATTACCAAGGCAATGGGGATCCAATTTGCCAACTTATCCTGGATCCCATGGGTTCCAAACCTTTGGACTAGTCTATCTGTGATAGCAACACTATCACATTCTCATGTGCTGATCACTGCTCTAAGTTCAACCACCTTACTCATCAGATTCTCTCTTCATTCAGCAGTGGCTACCAACTGAAGATGAGGAACTGTGTTTTCCTCTTTCATGTGCCAGGTCTAAGATACATGAGCAAACTGATCAGGAAGTGTCAGATGAGCTCAGAGAGTAGCACTCTCGCCTCGCAGTCCACTTGTTGGTTTAAGGTCCAGAGGCTTGACCATACAATGCAGACCGACAGAAATACCAAGGGAGTGCTATGTTAGTGTTTTAGATGAAACATTAAACTGTCTTCTCATGTAGATGCAAATGATCTCATGGCTATACTTAGAAGGACCATGGCATTCTGCCTTGCGTGTCCTGGTCAGAAACGTTGCTGCTTATGGAATCCTACTGTGTGAAAAGTGGCTGATGCAATTCCTATTTTTCAATTTTATTTCCAAAAAATACTTCATTAGTTGTTAATCAATTTGGTACGTCCCAAGTTGGTGAAAGATGTGATGTAAATGCAAGCTCATTGCTTCCTTTAAGTCTAAGGTACGACTCTCCACTGACCTTTATGCAGGACAGCATTTGCAGGCTTGTTTCCGGCCAGTGATTCCTTGGACAGGTGTTGGTGACTCTCTGCCAGGCACTCCACCTCTGCGAAACGGGTATTGAGGGCCATCGCTGGATGGTTAGTATCCTGCGTCATGTTCAGGTAGGCTGCCCTCCGCAGTTGTTCCTCGATCACCAGCGCCTGCTCCAGCAGCTACAGCAGGAAAGAAAGTGGGGTTTACTGGATCAACACACAGCAATATAGAATCATACAGCATGGAAACAGGCCCTTCAGCCCAACATGCCCATGCTGGTCATGGTGTCCACCAAACTAGTCCTACTTGTCCATGTTTGGTCTATATCCCTCTGAACCTTTCTCATTCATGTACTTATCCAAATATTTTTAAAATGTTGTTATTGTACTTACCTCAACCACTTTCTCTGGCAGATCATTCCACATATACACCACCCTGTGCGAAAAAGTTGCCCCTCAGATCCCTGTTGAATCATTCATCTCTCACCTTAAACCTATGCCCTCTAGTTTTTATTTCCCCTTCCTTGGGAAGCCGACAGTAGGTGTTCAGCCTATCTATGCCCCTTATGATTTTACACACCTGTACAAGGTCACCCCTCAATCTCCCAATTATATATGATGGAATGTAATACAGGCCAGCAGGCTTAATTCACCCATTGTCAGCATTAACCACAGTTCAGTAGTTTGCATTCTCACCTGCGAGATGGAAGGTAACAGATTCCAACCCACCCCATTCAGCCACTGTAAGTACAGTAATGAGGGTAGGCTGTAGTGCAGCTGCTGTCTTGTGATTGAAATGTTAAAACAAGATTCCAGTCTGCTTTTTCAGATGGGAATAAAATATCCCATGGCCACTATGGGCAGGGAAGTGGTGCCCAGAGACCCCTCCAATGTTTACCCCATAAGACAACATCACTGATGGCACAGTGACACAGCTAGCAGAACTGCAGCAACCTGACCTCCAGTGTCGTCTATGTGGAGTTTCCACGTTCTCCCTGTGACCACATGGGCTTCCTCCAGGCGCTCTGGTTTTCTCCCACATCTGGAGTACTATTTACAGTGCTGGTCACCACACCATAGGAAAGATGTGAGAGTTCTGGAGAGGGTGCAGAGGAGACTCACCAGGATGTTGCTTGGGATGGAGTGTTTTAGTTACGAGGAGAGACTGGGTCTGCTTTCCCTGGAGCAGAGGGGGTTAAGAGGGGATGTGATTGAGACAGATAAAATTATGAGGGGTATAAATAGGGCAGACTGCGGGAATCTTTTCTCCAGTATCAGAAATGAATAAAACTCAAGGATATATTTAGGGTAAGGGGTAAGAGATTTAGAGGGGATCTGAGGGGGACCTTTATCATCCAGAGAGTGGTGTGTACCTGGAAAACGCTACCGGAGAGCGGTGGAAGCAGAGTCACTGACAGCATTTAAGAGGTGTATAGACAAACACTTGAATTGCCCAGGTATTGAAGACCATGAACCAAGTGATTGATGATGGGATTAATACAAGTGGGTTCCCACTGATCAGTGTGGACATGGTGGGCTGAATGGACTGTTTCCATGCTGTACAATTCTACCTCAAAGATGTGGGGTAGAGTCATACAGATTGGAAGCAGTAGGTTAATTGGCTTCTGAAAGTTACCCCTGGGTGATGGGATGGCAATGTGGGAAGAATAAGTTACAGGGAAAATTGTGAGGGAGTGGGATTGCTCTGTGACCCTGCATAGTCTTGAAGGGCTGAATGGTCTTCTCCTACATTGTAAGGAAACACGATGCACACTGCTGAACACAAATTAACTGACATTATCAGAGCAGAAACCACACCAGTAAAAAGTATTCACTGTGAGAGAAGTTTAGGGACACCACCTTTAAACACACAGACAGCAGCAAAGAGAAAGAAGAACAGAGTAAATCTGCAAGATCTTTCTTTTTTTTTCTTACGGAATGTTTAATGCCTTGCCTGAAATTTCTTTATGGTTTTGCCATATTTCTGTAATCTCCCATCCCAACATCTCTGCACTCTTCAAGTTCTGCTCCCCCCCACAATTTAACTACTCCACTACAACTTCCAGGGCCCCCAGACTCCAGAGTTCCCTTCTTAAACACTTCCATCTTTCTCTCCTCTAAGATACTCCTCAAAACCCCTTACCAAGTTCTTGGTCACCTGCTGATGTCAAATTTTTGTTTGAAACAGCACCCACAGCTGTGTGTTGAGACTTTTTACTACAGTAAAGGAATGATAAAATGATGGCTAGCATGGTCTTCTCTCAGACATATCGCTTGGACCATCCCTCACTGTGCAAACAACTGCTTTTATCTCCGTCCCGTCATAAGGCTACTCACCTTAAACCGTCGAGCCAGGAACTTGTTCTTCATCTCCAGGAAGTTTCCCTTGTTGACCTCCAGCTTGAAGGGCTCATTGATGATTGCAAAGCGGGCATCATTCTGAATGTCCTGCCACCGGGCATATCCGTAGCTGCTGGGGGTTAAGGGATACTTCCTTTGCAAATGTCTGGAGAAATGGGCAGCACACCCACAAAAGGCAGCAGAGTGAGAGGACAGCAGAGCCCAAATAAAATGAGCATTTCTTATCTTGGCTCATCAGATACAGTGGCGCAGCGGGTACAGCCGCTGCTTCACAGCTCCAGAGACCCGGGTTCGATCCTGACCTCTGGCGCTGTGCGTGTGTGGAGTTTGCACGTTTTCCCTGTGACTGCGTGGGTTTCCTCCCACATCCCAAAGACGGTGGGTTAATTGACTGCTGTAAAGCCCCAAAAGCTAGTGGGTGACTGGTAAGATTGACTGGAAAGTGGGGAAAATAGTTTAAGGGGAAAATTAGTGGGGAAATGAAATTGTTCTGTAACTACTATAGACTTGATGGGCTGAATGGTTTCCTATGTTGTGTGGAAATATGGACGTGTGACTGGGTTCTGATTTCTAAAATGGTGACCAGTATCTTCCCAAAGCTTGTTCAAATAAGCTGGGAAAGAAATTTTTTCCACCGGGAGGGGACTGCATCTTTGGAATTCTCCTCCCCAAGGACCAAGGAGTCTAACCAAGTCAGATTTTTGAATGTTAAGGGCATTGAGAGATTATGGGGATAGTTTCAGGGAATAAAGTCCTAGTCTACACAACCAAATGCCAGCTACAACAGCAACAGTGAGCACATCAAGGCAGAATTCGATTGCTGTGGCAACCGATTTTTTTTAAGCGAGGACCACTGGATAGCTAATTTTATGTAGAGGGGGCTTAACTTTTTAAATCTTGCTGCTCCTGTTCTGGAAGTGCTTTATGGGACCATGTTTAGGAATTTTACACTGAGCAGATTCATGAACCATAGACAATCAAAACTTGTACTGATGAGTACCATTGAGACTGCTGGTAGTGAAAGGATACACAACAATACCAGAGAGCAGCCAGAAGTCATGACGACGGTGCCAGATCTCAGATACTTTTCCAGAAGATATTGCAGCCCTCTCCTCGTTCTGCCACAGGGTATGTAGCTCTGTAAAGAGAGGCAGTCATCAACGCACGTGAAAAAGCATTAGTGAAGCATTCATACTTCCCTCCCAGTCAGCACAATACCTGGGCTCATGGGGGTAGAATAGCAGATCACTGGAAAAGAAGCACCTCCCTAGCTGACTTCTTCCCTCTGCAGCCTGGTCTCACTATTGCTGTCAGCCAGGAACCGGAGGCAGTTCAGCCCACTCGCATTATGCCATTCAATATCCCTGCTGATCTCAGTCTTCTCACTGTCCACCAGTTGGCACTTGGACTCTTAATCTCCTTGCCTATCAAAAATCCATGGCCCAGAAATTCTACTCTACCTACAATCAGTTGTGACCAAAGTCTGTTTCAAGAAACCTGACTTCTCACATTCCATGGTTCAAGACAGTCTGGTCCTCCTCTTGAGGCCAGGATTGGGAGGTTGGCCACAGGCTAGACTGGGGATGGTGGGGCTTTGGATTTAGCAGCTTGTTAATTCACTGTTGACACTCCAGCAGTTTTCATGTGGTTTTAAGGCTCTAAGAGCAGCACACCACAAAGTAGGGTGGAGAAAAAGGAAATGTGATGGGTAAGGGTTGGGATCAACGAGCATATGGGAGATGGGAGGAGCTGGACGGGGTATGTCTGCGATACATTAGGGAGGAAGTGGCTAGCAGATTGTTTCAGGTAGGTTTAGGTTTCAGGTAAGCACTGGTTTCAGGTAAGATAACACACTTTAAAATGGAATATTAAAATCAGTCAAAATGTTAGGATCTTCTTACAACATCATTTCTGCTTTTAAATAACCTTATTCAGGATAACGGGCACCTTCAGCACAACATGGCAAGGGAGATGACATCACCTCGCACAGAAGTGAATCAGCCCCAAAATGCAGCTTACACTGGCTTAAATCAATTTTAAATCACACTGAGAAAACCAGTGCCAGAATTTTTAGGCATATCAGTTTTGAAACTTTCAGCTGGTACCCAGCCTCAACAGCTCTACAGGGGCAATGGAGGGGAGGAAGGAGTTCCAGGTTTCCACCCCCAGTAACAGTGATTCCTGAGGTGAGCCCAATTGTCAGATTCTGCCCTCTGGGAACCCCCACCTTCCTTGCCACCCTTCTGCAAAGGAAAGAGTTTCCTGACTACTGAATCCTTCAATCATCACATACGCCTTAATTAAAACAGTCCTCAACCTGACCAGAGGGATTACAATGAAGTTAAAGAATCAATTTAACAAGTGAATCTTGCCTTTGTAATTTAGTTCTTTTAGCAGTAGTATCATTCTAGTAAAACTGTGCTGCACTCCCTCCACGACCAAAGCATCCCTCTTGAAGTGCAATAAAAACTGAATGCAATATTTCAGATGGGGTCTAACCAGAGTTTCATTTGCCAATAGGAAAATTCCTTTGGAAAAATATATCCAACAGCTCATTAACTCTACAAATCTTTTCCACACATATCCATTTCCCCTTTTTGAAAGCTACTTTTGTGTCTGCTGCCAGCAGCCTCTCAGAAGGCACACTCCAACCACAATAATATTCTCCCCATCTTGTTCTCCATTTGTCTCTCAAATATCTTGCATCTGTGCTAGTTGGTTACAAGTGGTTAACAAAGGAGTTAAGAGCTCAGTGGTCTTCTAAACCATGCTGCTGTGTTACCTGTGAAGCCACCATCAGCAATGTTAAACATGAACTTGCACTTCTCCATCCTGTCCTCTTCCCTCCTCCCGTTGCTTTTGTTTTCATCCTTTATGGTACTAGATTTCAGATCCTTCTCCATTTTGGTCTCCTCTGTATTTACAAAAAAAAAATGCACATGTACAAATTCACTTGGAGAAACATTAACTTTCTGGCTCAGAACCCTTTCAGCTGCTCAGAAAGATCAGGGGAAAGCAGCCTGTCTACCACCCGAAACATTCACCCCACCCACAACAGGTGCACTGCGGGTGCAGCGTGGGCCATTAACAAGAAACACTGCAGCATTTTGCCAAAGTTGCTTTGACAGCATGTCCTAAACCCACAGGCAGCATCTAAAGAATGGGGGCAACACCACCACCCCATCCCACATCAGCTAATATCCAGATTCTGATATGTATTGGCACTTTTCATTATCACTGAAGAATTCTGAACTCCATCAAGGCATCGTAGGGAATACCATCACCATAGATTTCAGGAGCTCAACACCTGCGTCTAGTTGCCCCCCCTTTAACGAGGGGGCAACCAGACACAGGCAATGAGTGCTGCCTGTGTCCCTTTATCGAGGAATGGATTTAAAATAGACCAGGTTTTATTCACATTGTTTTACTAACTGCAGAAACTCTCACATTTGAAATCACTTGGATGATTATTTGAAGCCCCCTAGTCACTAAGAGGTGGGAAGCGGAATTAATCTAAAACAGTCTACTTTTGGCCAACAAGGACACAATGGGTTCTTAGCATTCTGATAACTTCTGTGATTTATGACCCTTCACGGTTGTACAAGATGTTGGTAGGGCCGCATTTCGAGCAGTGTGCAGTTCTGGTCACCACACTATAGGAAGGACGTGATTAAGTTAGAGAGGGTGCACAAAGGTATTGCCTGGATTGGAGGGCTTGAGTTATCAGGAGAGATCGGAAAGGCTAGGTCCATTTTCCCAGCAGCAAAGTTGGCTGAGAGATGACATGATAGAGGTATGTAAAATTATGAGAGGTATCGATAGTGTTGATAACCAGTTTCTATTTCCCATAGTAAGGGTGTCTAAACCGAGAGGCCAAAGGTTTAAGGTGAGAGGGAGGTTTAAAGGGGATCGGAGAGGTAGATTTTTCACACAAAGAATACTTGGTATCTGGAATGAGCTGCCAAAGTAAGTGGAAGAGTTAGGAACATTAACAATGCTTAAGAAGCATCTTCATAGATACTTGAATGAGGAGGGCATAGTGGGATATGTTTTTATTCAGGTGTGAGATTAACATGGATAGGGGTGATGATCAGTATAGACATAGTGGGTTGAAGGGCCTGTTTCTATGCTGTACATCACTGACTATGACAGCAAGGTTAAGGGCTGCAGCTTCACCATGCTACACATGATGACAGGGTCCTAGAACTGTCAAGAGGACCTTCTCGTCTCCTCACACAAATTCAGTGACACATGTATGGTCTGAGGTTGCAGAGCAATTGAGAGGCTATTTTGAGAGTCTTTTTCTGCAGAGCAAAAGGCAGGCACATTGAGATGACAAAAGGAGACGTTGAGGTGGGTGTAAACCAGACAGAAAACTTTTCCAATGGTGGGGCTGTGTGTATGGACCGAGGCAACAGATAGAGTCACAAGAGTCACTGTGCAGCCTAGTGGGATTCCCAGATGCAGGAAGGTGGCACAGTTACCTTTCACATCAGTTGTTTCTTGCTCAGTTTTTTCCTTTGTCTCCAAGTTTGCTTCAGGTTTTTCGACTAGAGTTTCCCCGCCACTCCTTTCAGGCTCTGCATTTAAAGTGAAAAATGTGAGGATAGTGGCACATCATCGGAAGCACACATTACAGATAATTCAAGTAGTTTTGTTCTCATTCCATTTGACATCTTCTGAGCATGAACAAGCATATCTCTGCGAGAAACATTTCATGAGAGGGACCAGCCCAGGTCTCCACAGCAGCCCTATCCCCCAATGGGGAGATCCAACTACAGATTTACCCCCTCAACAACCCAACATCGTTATTCATCACTGCAAGTCTGGTCTGAGGGCACAGAGTGAGGGTAATTCTGTTTACACTCCCAATATTACCCTCTGCACACGCTTCTATTAGATACCGGAAATTGGAATCTGTCAGTCAGCACCTTCTGCCCATTCAACCAGATCATTAGAGACACACAGAGGAGACTGCAGATGCTGGAATCCGGAGCAACAAACATCTGCTGGAGGAACTCAGTGGGCTGAGTAGCATCCACAGAGAGAAAGGAACTGTCGATGTTTTCAGCCAAAACCCTGTAGAGTCCTGGCGCAGGGTTTCGACCCAAAATGTTGACAATTCCTTTCCCCCCACGGATACTGCTTGACCTACTGAATTCCTCCAGCAGATTGTTTGTTGCTCCAGATTACTACCTTGACTCCACTTAACCACCACTGCTCCTTATTGCTTGAAACATTTCTCCTGCCTGGAGGGAGTTACTGGAAACCAACCAGAACCTGGGATCCTGTCTTACTTATCCCGTTACCTCTGCATATTATAATGACCATTATTAATAAATCAGCATGCTTTCAGTGCAAAAGACTGGCTTGTTTTCTCTGGGCAACGTGAATCACCCCTCATCGCTCAGCTGATGCATGCTGCCTGTTTCACTCACTCGCAGTCCAGTCTGGTACCTTGTTTTTCATCTTTGAGCACTGGCTCCTGTCCTTCTTCTGCACTCTCCTTTTCCTCTTCTGGCTGCTCTTTAACCTCTTCAATAACAGATGGCTGGGCCTCAGGCTTTTCCATCGCCACAGGATCTTCTTCTGCATTGGGAGTCTTAAAGCAATGTATCACACATGTAAATTCAACAAGAAACAACACAAGAAATCCAAACCGTAATAAATCCATATGGAAGGCAATGTACAGCAAGATGCTTCATTAGTTTTGACGGTGCTCTGTATGAAAAGAGTTAATGCCTTCATGCTTATTAGTGTAATACTGCTATTTATATAATGTTCCAAAAGGTTTTGATAGGGAAGCCACTCTGCCGGCAGAATGGTTATAAGATTTAAGATGATCATAAGAACTAAAAGCTGAAATGAAAAATTGTTTTAAAGCTCGGTGAGTTTGATCTGAAACATTGTGCCTGAAAGGGTAGTGGAAACAGATTCAAAAGTGACTTGCAAAAGGTGAATAGCAAGTCTCAGTAATGGTAATCATGAAGCTACAGGAACTGGCTCACTAATGCTCTGCAGGGAAGGAAATCTTCCAGTCTTGCCTGCTCTGGCCTGCTCTGGCCTGCATGCAACCCCAAGACAAGGGATGGACAATAAATGTTGGCATTGAAGCCAATGTCCATATCCTATCAACAAACAAATAACTCAAAATGGAAAAAAAAATCAGGGCTTTGAGAAAGTGAGACAGAGGAAGACAAACTGGATGACTCTTTCAAAGAGCTGGCACAGACAAGGGGGGGGGGCCAAATGGCCTTCCACCGTGTAATATCATTCCTTGAAAATGGAGTTCAAACAACTTATACATTTATCCTTCTACGAGGCAGTACATAAATTTAAATGCAGTGACTACTGAATTAAGGTTATATTTAAAACAACTCAGAATCAAACTGAATTAAAATAAATTCCCGACCACATGTGCCCCACAGAGTGTTAACAGGCTGAAATCAAGATCTGTGGAGGTGAATAGAAACAAACAGTAGAACTCCCATTCATTAGACAGACAACCTGCCTGAGAATAGAGCACTGATTTGGAAAGCTGTGTGTGCAGTCAAGGTGAGGAATTATTAATCCATCACTGTGAACACAGGACATAGAGAATCAGTATCTTGTGACGTTTAGTATGAAAACGTGTGAATTGTTGGGTAAAAGGGGTGAGAAATGGACATAAAAAGCTGCTGTCACAGATACCTTAGAAACGGAGTCCAGTTTGATCAAATTGACCATTTGAATTCTCAGGCTAAACACAAATGTTTCTTCATGTGGTATTATTAAGCAAATTTCTTTTCTTTACAATTAAGCAGTGATTATCTGTAATCCAATGTTGTGAGCCTTATTGGTCAGACCCCACTTGGAGTACTGTGCTCAGTTCTGATCACCTCACTACAGGAAGGATGTGGAAGCCATAGAGAGGGTGCAGAGGAGATTTACAAGGATGTTGCCTGGATTGGGGAGCAAGCCTTATGAAAACAGGTTGAGTGAACTCAGCCTTATCTCCTTGGAGCGACGGAGGATGAGAGGTGACCTAATAGAGGTGTATAAGAGACATTGATCGTGTGGATAGTCAGAGGCTTTTCCCCAGGGCTGAAATGGCTGCCACAAGAGGACACAGGTTTAAGGTGCTGGGGTGTAGGTACAGAGGAGATGTCAGGGGTAAATTTTTTTTAACTCAGAGAGTGGTGAGTGCGTGGAATGGGCTGCTGGCAACGGTGGTGGAGGCGGATACAATAGGGTCTATTAAGAGACTTTTGGATAGGTATATGGAGCTTAGAAAAATAAAGGGCTATGGGTAGGCCTAGTAACTCCTAAGGTAGGGACATGTCCGGCACAACTTTGTGGGCCGAAGGGCCTGCATTGTGCTGTAGATTTTCTATGTTTCTATTACCCCGAGGAGTAAATTAAAAGCATCTCTAAAGACACGGCTCCCCACCCTAACCATAAAGAGAAACTGGAGTAGGCCATTCAGCCTCTAATGCCTGCTCCACCATCCAAGTTCATGGCTGATCACTTACCAGGGCACCAATTTCCTGCAATAACCTAATATCCCTTGATCCCCCAGTAAGTAAAAATCTATTGCTCACAATCTCAGAAGCCTGCCTTCCCAGGATTGTGCCACCTTCATTTAGAACATACCTCCAATTCCAGCTTTTCGCCACCGTCTGCCTCTTCCTCTTTGCCATCTGTCAGTTCCTTCTCAACAGGAGTGGCACTTCCTTCTAACTTATCACTTGGAGCAGGAGTGGCTGGTCATTCAAACATAAACACTGATTAGATACAATTTTCTATTGGTTTATGGAGTGATGCTCTGTGCCTGTGATGTTGCTGCAAGTAAGTTTTTCATTGCACCTGTGCAGACATGTACGTACATAAGACAATAAACTCGACTTTGACTGACTGCAATGTACCTGGTTTAGCAAGGAGACATTGCTGTACATACATGGTATTTCCATACTCAGCTTTCACATGTACCAACCACAAAATTGTCTCCTGAGCCCACATCCATCTCAACTTTGGTAGAGTGCTTGTCCAACATCCAGTATTAGATGAGCTGACATTTCCTCCAATAATTAAATGCCTTCTATTTAATATGAAACATGTGTGCTGTCTACAAGTCTCACCACAGACATTCCCTAACACCATGTCACACCCTAGCAACTGTCTGAGGCTGAACCAATGTGCTTTGTGTTTGATTGAAGGACGAGTTCCTGACCATGTATCATTCTACTACTAAAACCATCTATTTCCATTTCTAATATTTCCCAGTTCTAGTCCATCTGTTGCTGAAACCTTCAAGCATGCCTTTGCTACCTGTAAACAAATTTGAACGATCTAATAGTAAATACGACAGGTACTGGGAATCTAAAGTAAAAACAGAAGATGCTGGAAACACTCAGCAGGCTGGGTAGCATCTGTGAAGACAGAAACAGAGTTAATGTTTCATGCTGATGTAATGCAACGTTCTTCTGATCCAACCTCCTATCTTTCACATAAATTTAAGTTAACACGAAACTCTCCCGCCTGCATCCTAACTTGCACCATCCCCTGTCCATCTAGCACCCTTGTACTTGACCCTCTCTGGGCCTGGTTCCACAACATCTCCATTTCAAGATTATTATCCTGTGTTCAGCTTCTCTTTGGCCTTTCCCCGTCCCTCTTCACTGGTAACCTCCTCCAAGCCTGTATCATCTCTGTGTTTATCCCATTCTGGCCTCTCAACCATCCCCGATTCCTACTGCTCTACTACTGGCAAAGGTACCTTCAGCTATCGAGACCATAAGACTTGAGATGGTCTCTCTGAAACTCCTGCTTCTGAAAACTTATTTCTTTGATCAAGCTATTGCTCATCGATCCTATCTCCTAGAGTAGGTCAGTGAAATTATGCCTAACTAGACTCATCTAGAAGCATTTTATTACAATAAAACTGCTACAGGAATACAATCTGTTGAATCTAGTTTAAACGATCAGTATTGCTTTACGCACATCAAGTAAAACTGCAACAATCCGGCATCCTGCTTTATGGAAATCCGGCATCTTGGTCACTCATTAATCCAGTGTGAGTTGGGGATCCAGAGGCAGGGGTCCGCAGTGTGACTGGAGCCGGAGACTGGACTGTGGGTCAGGTGTGCAGTTGGAGCTAGGGTTAGCGTCCGGAAAACCAGGGACGTAGCCAGAGCTGGGGTCTGGAGCGCATGTATATTTCCCGCTCCTTGGCTCATTGGAAAATTTATTATACTACAGTGTGACAAGTAAAATAAAAATGTGTTTGGATATTAATAGGAGTATCATTCCATAGTCCAGAAAATCTTCTAGTCCAGAACCAAAGTCCCAAGGATGCTGGATTATTGAAGTTTTACTGCACTGCTATTTGGGATTGTGAACAGTATTACTATATACAGAAGCAATCTCTATCTGACTTGCTGGTTGTTACTGTTACGTGTACGCAGTATCTTTCTGCACCTGGTATGTCGGAAGTAGTATTACTGTCCTTTATTTAGTTTCAAATGACTTTGCATCTATCTTTGAAATTGTATTCATGTATGCACCCCACGAGTGCCCTGTACAGCACTGCTACGCATACATACAGGCTGCCAGTACCTGGTTTTGAAGTGCAGGGGGTGTTGCTGCAGCTAGGCTCTGGGGTTGTTGTTGCCGTCTTCACTAGAGGGGATGAGGCTCTGGATGACTTCTTGGAATCAGCACTGATGTCCGGCATGAACTCTGGCATGCTCCACTTCCCATTGATGTGTTCAAATTCCTGCACCTGCCACCAAAGCAAATGAGACACGAGTGCTCCACCATCCACATCACAGTCACTGTGCCCTGGGGACGGTCTGGGTGTAATCAGGGTAGAAATGTACGGAGCGCAGGACAGCAACAAGGATAAAATAAAGTGCCCTGGAATTTCCCAGCTCTGACTGGCTACATTGTTGGGTGTCAAGGTGCCCATTCAGAAGTTTTCATGTTGCTCTTGGGACGTGAGTGAGATGACCAGGCGGTATATTCTGCCCACCTTTAGTTGTTCCATACCCAGAGTTAACTGCACCATGGCACTAGACTCACGCGCAAACTCGAACAGCAGCTAAGTCCTTGGCCTTTAATGGATTAGTTGGGAATTATTCACTGACAACGAGGTCTCTTTTTCCTGGATCACTAACGACCAGAATTACTTCATTGACTTTGCCCACTTACCAACGGTGAGGCAAGAACTCACCAACATGACTTGCCCTACCATACACCCAGGCACAGGAAGAGTCTGTCTTGCCACAGCAGCATGCCAAAATGCCTCATTAATATTAAAATGCCTTTCACGTTCTGAGGCTGCAAGTCCATTGCCTTCAGCACTATTTCTGGGTTAGGAAAGGTTTGCTTTCAACACTTAAAGCAGACTTTATCGACCAAGTCATAATTCTGCTGATCAATGCACCTAGACGTATCAATAGTGACAATTTTATGTCAATCTGCTGATCCAGCCTTTTAAAACTAAAACTAGTTCTTATCATACTAATTCTAACATCCCTCCCCCATGAAGATTCTCTCAGTGAGTTGGCCCTTACCTTCTTCTTCACCAGTGACATGACTCCTATTCTGGTCAGGACTTGCTGCCTGGAGAGCCCCTCACGAGGTACTCCATCTGCAAACGTTTCAGCACCATCAGCTCCAGGCTCACACAAATGCCTCATGAATAGGGACACGTAAGCCCTACAAACAAGTACACTGATCTTAGAACACACACCGAATGAAAATTAAAAAATAAAATTGAGAACAGGAAGGTTTCCAATGTGAAGAAAAAGGTTAACATACTTGAACTCCTTCTCACTCTTGCCACGTAGGTCCCTGACCAGCCACTGAGAGTTGAAAGCATCCTGAGGAGGCATCCCCCACCTCATCACTGCATTCAGGAAAGCTTTCCTTTGCCGAGTGTTAAATCCTAAAACCTGTCATGGGAAGGGGGACAAATACAAAAAAAGATAGGTGTTTCAGCCTGGGAAGTGGACATTCAATCAATCTGCTTAATGGCTTATGCTGCTGTCCACAGTTGAATAGTCCAGCATAAACCCTTCACTATTCCGCAACGTAGCCCCTTCCCTCTTCCAACTGATTCTGCCCATCCCTGCTCAGGGGCTTGAAAAACAATGTTGCTGCCCCTCAGGGGATTTGAGACAGACCAGAGATCAAAACAGCTTTTTCCTGATCTAGCGTAGGACCAGGCTGTGTCATCACTCCCTCAGTCATCACATGCCCACTTCTTTGCCCCTCTGCCCAAGGTATGTTTAAAGAGCCAAGACCAGGATTCTGCCATCAGTAAAGCCAAAGGTGGTCATTAAATAGTCACTGACAGTCCCATTTCACTTTCCACTCTCGCTCTGCCACGATTGTGCTGTGGTGTATTTCAAGACAGATGCACTTTAATCTGCTTGGGGAATTCACTCACAGTTTTAATGTTTGTCTGGTATGAGAGAAGGGGCCAGGGCTCAAGACCTCGTCTAGGAAATCAAGACAGTTCAACAGTCAGTCAGTGACTAATTCTCATGAGTAAGGCTATCATCACTTGGCAACCAATTCAAGGAGGACCTTATATTAATCATCTATCCATCTCCCTCCTTCTCTCTTACTCAACCACCCACTCACCATTTTCCTTCCCTCACACTCATCTAGTGCTTAAAATATTACCACTGGCACTATAGTACTCCAGGCACAGTTCCAATTTGCTTCCCTTTCACACCATCTATGGTCCAGTGATGGAAATGGAAGCCTTAGAAATGCTGACACAACTCTCATAGCATGGCTCATAAAAGATTCACCCATACACAGTATGACATATTGAGCATGTGTTCCTATGTGCAATGGACTTTGGCCTCTCAGGTGAAGCTTTTCGAGATTCAATATACAATGTTATTAGGTAAACATGCACAGAATTTAATTGTTCTGCTTATCAGAATCCAAGGGAAAATGCTGAGACATTTCTTTGGTGCAGACTAGCCATATTAGTTACAAACATTCTACCTCCTGTGACAAGGCGATATAAAGGACACTCAAGGTCCTTATGACTTTCTCAAGTCATACTTTCTTTAAAATCACTTTCACACTTACCCCCCAATCACTGACACTGTAAAATGACACAGAAACTTGCACGTACAACAATGTTCTGCCTAAAGTAGCCCAGCCAGAACTGATTAGTGAACTACTGATATTCTATTAACAAAGCAGCAACCATCCTTTGTACTATTAATGAAGTTACTACATATAATGCAAACAGAGGGAAAGCTAGTTCACATCCAAGGTAAACTTGGGAACAAAAGGACACTGCTTTCCTATTACCCTGACTACCCTAACCTGTTCACTATGCAATGCAAGATAACTAAAACTTTTAACACAAGTGGCTGTCATCTGGTGTACTGTATCTATGCTGACTACTTTCAGGTATAATAGAAAGGCAATCAAACTGGCTGAGGGCAAGGGAATTGTCTCCCACAGCTCAGTACTTGTTCTCTACCGATCATGTTACCTCAATGTTCCCACCCACTCGAGCCAGCAATGGTGGAAGCGGTTTGTCCTTCTCGCCTCGGAGCTGACGCTTGGATTGTCGGCGACCTTAAAGGTATAAAAAGGAAAATATTTACAGGAAGACCTTTATATTGCCAGCTTTTGTGTGTCTCAATTAGCAAGTAGTGCAAGTTCAAGCTATACACAGTCTCCAAAGCATAGGGTCACCAGTCTCTATATATAGTCCACATAGGGTTCATACTCTCTACATAATCCTCACCCAGCATGTGGGGTCCACGTGGTCAAACTGCAACATTTGCAGTCACGTGAAGGGCACGCACTAACCACAAATGGTGCCACTGCAGCACAAAGGACTGGTACTGTGCGTGGACCTAATCCTGTATGTTGGGTCCACACTCTCTATATACAGACCCATTACATGAACTGCCCATACACTTCACATACAGCCCCAGTCAATCTATTACAGTTTTCACTTTCTATGGTAAAATTCCATCTGACCATCTCTATCATAGGCTGAACCTCAAACAAAAATAAAATCAGGTACAAACTGCTGATCCGAATCGAGGGACAAAACGTAAAGAGAGACCTTCAGGCCTTTCATCAAAGTCTTCGTCCTCTTCCTCCGAGCCTACTGAATATTCTGATTGGTTGTCTGAAACATCATCCTGCCAGTCTGCAGCAGACAAAAAAGATTAAAAAAAAGAAAACCTTATTTATTACTTGTCTTCTCAATTTGTTACTTTCTTTTTCTCAATACACAAGATTCCCTATGCTCTCACAGTTTTTGTTTAGTTCTCTCAGTTTAGGTTTATCATGCTCATGAGAGCTCCTTTGAGCCAAGAACTGAGATTGAGGAGGTCGGATACATGTCGATCAGGTAGCCTGGATATATTCAATTCCACTTCTGTACCAAAACACTTGCAAGAATGGTCAGGAATTCATCTGAATGTGGTGATGCACAGAATTAAAATACTACTAGGATTGCACAAAAGGCTGAATAGGAATTAGCACAGAACTCAGATCTCCACAGCGCAGCACCACCTGATAGGTACATACATCAAACAAAAAAACCAAGCACGACAATTGTTGACAATGGTAATGTGCATCAAGAACTCAGATCCAGGGGTTCCTGCTGGGTCCCTCACCTTGCATCAGAGTAACATTGATAATATGTAGCATGGGTAGTTACTTTGATAAGTGATTCAATTCAAACCAACCACAGAAAAAAGACTACATGCAACTTAAACTGGATTCCCTCTCCTTCACAAATCTGCTAAACGACACCCCAGGAAAGAAACAATGGGGTGCAAAAGGCAAAGTCAATTGGAGCATCAGTCACCCACACAGAGTCTGCACAACTGCTCCGTGCTTTGCTGGAACATTTGACTGCAGCAAGAAGGAGCCACCAAAACTGAACAGGCCAAGTCAACTTACTTGTTGTGCATACTTGATTCGATCCTCAATGGCACAGAAGTATAGAATTTGTATTTGTAAGTACTTTTGTAACCTCGGGATGTCCCACAAGCTTTTTTTACACCCAATTAAGTGTAGTCACCATTGTACTGTACTCCTCACAGAATGCTGCATGACCTGTTGAGTAACTTACAGCCCTTTGTGTTTACTTCAGATTTTCAGCATCTGCAGTTTTTTGATTTTCAAACAGTCAGTCAAAGGGGCAGCATGTTGAAGAGACAGTGCTGAAGGGGCAGAGAGATTTAGGGACTTTAAAGACTCAGCACCTAAAGGGCTGGCTGACAATTAAAATTAGGGAAACCCAAAGTGCCAGGATTGAAGAGAACTGGGAATGTGACTTATGTGCTATTATTTCCCCAAACACAACCGAGATGGCACAGTTCACTCTGCTAAGAGGATCAGTCATTTGTGCCAGGGATTTTGCTACAGGAAAGAGATGAAGGCTGTTAAGAAGAGATGTGCCAGGGCAAGTACAAAAGATGAAACAGCGTGCAGTAACTATACGAAAATGGGCAAAAAAAGGGGAAATAAGGAAATTACTTAATTGCGTTAAGTTGTCATGATTTGGTGTGTACTGCCCAAAAGAGTGGTGCAGGCAGTTTCAATGGTCTCTCAAGGGTTTGGATAAATACGAGATGTAAAGGGTTGCAGACAGCAAAATAATTAACTAGACACCTCATTCAAAGAGCTGGGATGGGTAAAAAGTGCCCAGAAACCTCTGTGTCCTGCGCTAAAAGAATCTATGATCCCAAAGTTTTAGTTGTGAGAAAAGACTCATGAAATTGGGATTGGGTACATGAGAACAAAAAAGTTAAGCAATCATCCCAGGAAGATGTTGAGAATTCTATGAGATGCTTTGATAAGAATGAATGGGGAACAACTATTTCTACCAGTTAGTGATTTAAATAGTCAGATGGCAAACATTAAGATCAACATCAAAGGAGCACAGAGATGGGGAAACTTCTTTAACGAGTACAAAACGTCAAACCAGACTATAATCGAGAATGGCTTTTATGAAGGAAAGAAGAGAAATGTTCGAAAAATAACATTTAAAAGGATGCAAGGAAAATGTGAGAGATGTAGTGATTAGGGGACAGACACAATGGCCCAAATGATAAGTTCCTCCTGGGTCATAAAATTACCATATATGAATTGCAGCAGGATGGCTGCATTTTACAAGTGATTTCTGCTCCAGCCTCCTGGCTGACAGAATCAAAGCTATCTACATACAGCTCAGGATTCCTAACTTCTGATGATCTAGACTCAGGAGTCCCCTCAACTACTGACGTTCAGTGCAGAGTAGCCACTGGATGGTGAAATCAAACAATGCCGCCAATTACCTTGGTCCTCTTGGGCAGCATCATTGTAGTTAACCTGCTTGCGGACCCGCTTGCCCTTGCCCAGGTTCCGTGCCAAGTCCTCTTGTTGCTGCTCGTAGTGGTGTCGCAGCAGCTTCTCCCAGTAATCAGGATCCACATTCTCTTCTTGTTTGATAATTTCTCTCTCTATCTCCTCTTCCTGCAGGCACACAGAAGTAGCAGCCTCCATTAGCAATACTGTGCCAGAGACTGGCAATCCAAGGCATCTGCATGGGACAAATTGTACAGGCGAACTCTGCCTTACGGACATTCAGGTAACAGAAATCGACCCTTGTGGAATTCATAACTCACTACCCAAAGATCTGCGATACGGAAGAAAATTCACTGTCATGGAAATTTGTGTGGCAATATTTAATTTCAGTTCACAGTTCTTGGCGCATGCGCAGATGATCGTGTTACAGAAAATCACAATATGGACGGTTTTCTGAGAATACAACATCCCCTCCTGTAATGCAGGGGTCATCTGTATGCAGATTTAAGATAATTTCTAAAAACTGACTCCTGTGAAGAATAATGGACTACATAGAATAGCCACAGTAAACTAATTAAAAGATATATTTACACATTAAATCTCCCTAGTATAGTGGTTACAGATGCACAGTTAGCATTACCTCATTAACTATTACAAAGAAAGATAATTTCAAATATTGCTGTTAAAACCTGATTTTGGTGAGGGAGGGAGTTACTTCCCCAAACCCAAAGGATGCTGCAACAAAACACAAGCCAATATTAACAAACTTTCCAAATGAGCGTGTAAATTGCCAATTAGTCCCAACATAAACATTTTGGCGGGAGGAATAGGCAAATGTGTAAACTGAGAAGCTAAATGTAGTAGTAGAACTAGGAAGCAATAGCAGGAGATTAACAAGGTTATTTAAATAAAATGGAAATGGCATAAGGCTTCTTGAGAGAGAGGACTGAAAAACATATGGTGGGACAGATGTTGCACAGAAGAGTTATGATCAGATCTCTTCTCTCAGTCTGATGCATATGAAAGGTAAATATGGGAAGCTCTAGATTCCAAAGTGAAAAGTCAAATACAGTCTTCTGCTTCAGGTAAGTGCTGACCTTGGGAAACTAAGACATCCACTGGCACAGTACCAGGGCCCAACAGGATGGCACAGATTTCCCAGGGACCAGTAGAACTTTTGAGTGTAGACAGTTCTATACAATTTAATTCAGACACTTCAATTGTGTGAATATTTTTAGGGGTTTTCTAATTTTTTTTTAAAAGTAACATTATTAATTTCAATTTGATTCCCCATCCAATATTTTTTTGACTTTATATGGCTTTGACAGCTTGTGAACCAAGGTAGCGAGATGGGAAGGGGAGAGTTGAGGGCACTTCACCAGTTGTCAGAGCTATTCTGGGAGCACAGCTGGCCACTTGCATGCAGAGAAACCCAGGGCTTCACTGCAACTTGCTGATGAACTGTGCTCCTCGAAGAAAGTGTCTGTGACCACACTGGTCCGAGGTTGGGTGACCACCAAGAAAGGTGGGAGACAGTATAAAGGAAATTACAGACCTATTAGTCTGACATCGGTGGTGGGAAAGTTATTAGAATCGACCTTCAAGGATGAGGTTATGGAATACCTAGAGGTGCAAGGCAAGATAGGTCCAAGCCAACATGGTTTCATGAAGGGAAGATCCTGCCTGACCAACCTATTGGAGTTTTTTTTTGAAGAAATCTCAGGTAGGGTGGATAAGGGAGAGGTGGTAGATGTTGTGTATCTAGACTTTCAAAAGGCCTTCGACGAGGTGCTGCACAAGAGCCTGATTAATAAGATGAGAGGTCATGGAATTACAGGTAGGATAACAGAATGGGTAGAGCATTGGCTGGTTGGCAGAAAGGAAAGGGTGAGAATAAAAGGATCCTGTTCTGGTTGGCTACCGGTTACTAGTGGTGTTCCGCAGGGATCGGTGTTGGGGCCGCTTCTTTTTACTCTGTACATTAACGATTTGGATGATGGAGTAAATGGTTTTGTGGCTAAGTTTGCGGATGACACCAAGATAGGTGGAGGAGTAGAGGGTATTGAGGAGACAGGAAGGTTGCAGGGAGACCTGGATAGTTTAGGAGAATGGGCAAGGAAATGGCAGATGAAATTCAATGTTGAGAAATGTGCAGTTGTACACTTTGGAAACAGAAATAAACAGGCAGATTATTATCTAGAAGGGGAGAAAATTCAAAGTACGGAAGTACAAAGGGACTTGGGGGTACTCGTGCAGGATACCCTAAAGGTTAGCCACCAGGTCGGATCGGTGGTAAGGAAAGTGAATGTTATGTTGGCATTCATTTCGAGAGGTATAGTGTATAAAAGTAAGGAAGTGTTGATGAGGTTCTATGGGGCACTAGTGAGGCCTCATTTGGAATACTGTGTACAGTTTTGGACCGCATATCTTTAGGAAGGATGTGCTGATGTTGGAGAGGGTTCAGAGGAGATTTACAAGGATGATCCCCGGAATGAAAGGGCTTATGTATGATGAGCGTTTGTCGGCTCTTGGACTGTACTCAGTGGAGTACAGAAGAATGAGAGGGGACCTCATAGAAACACTGTTATAATGGGAGACTTCAACTTCCCAAATATAGACTGGAACCTGCTTAGTGCTAAAGGTTTAGATGGGATGGAATTTGTTAAATGTGTCCAGGAGGGATTCCTGACGCAGTATGTTGACAGGCCAACTAGAGGGAATGTCATGCTAGATCTAGTTTTAGAAAATGAACCGGGACAGGTGAAGGATCTATTGGTGGGTGAGCATTTGGGGGACAGTGACCATTGCTCCATAACCTTTAAAATTGTCACGGACAGGGACAGGGACAGGCGCAGAGAGGACAACAAGATATTTAATTGGGGAAGGGCGAACTATGAGGCTATAAGGAGAGAACTTGGGAGTGTAAAGTGGGATGTCCTTTTTGAAGGGAAATGTACTATGGAGATGTGGTCGATGTTCAGGGATCTTATGCAGGATGTTAGGAATAAATATGTCCCGGTGAGGCAGAGAAGGAATGGCAGGGTGAAGGAGCCGTGGGTGACGAGAGAGGTGGAACGACTAGTTAGGGAGAAGAAGGTAGCATACATAAGGTATAAGCAGCAAGGTTCAGACAGGGCCCGTGAGGAATATAGAGTAGCGAGGAAGGAACTTAAGAAAGAGCTGAGGAGAGCTAGAAGGGGACATGAAAAGGCGTTGACTAGTAGGGTTAAGGAAAATCCCAAGGCCTTTTTCACATATGTGAAGGGTAGGAGGATGGCTAGGGTAAAGGTAGGTCCGATTAAAGACAAAGGTGGGAGAATGTGCCTGGAGGCGGCGGAAGTGGGAGAAGTTCTCAATGAATACTTCTCTTCGGTATTCACCAAGGAGAGGGGTCTTGATGACACGGAAGGGAGTGCTGGTAAGGGTAATGTTCTCGAGGTTGTAGATATCAAGAGAGAGGATGTGTTGAAGTTGTTAAATAATATCAAGACAGATAAATCTCTGGGGCCTGACGGGATTTTCCCCAGGTTGCTTCGAGAGGCGAGGGAGGAGATTGTTGAACCGCTGGTAAGGATCTTTGAGTCCTCGTTGTCCACAGGGATGGTGCCAGAGGATTGGAGGGTGGCGAATGTTGTCCCCTTGTTCAAAAAAGGTAGTAGGGATAAGTCCAGGGAATTACAGACCGGTGAGTCTTACGTCTGTGGTGGGTAAGCTGTTAGAAAGGATTCTAAGGGATAGGATCTATGAACACCTGGAGAATCATGGACTGATTAGGGACAGCCAGCATGGATTTGTGAAGGGAAGATCTTGCCTCACAAGTCTGATAGAGTTCTTTGAGGAGGTGATGAGCAAGATTGATGAGGGTAGTGCGGTGGATGTGGTCTACATGGATTTTAGTAAGGCGATTGATAAGGTTCCTCATGGTAGGCTTCTTCAGAAGGTCAGAGGCCAAGGGATCCAGGGAAGCTTGGCTGTGTGGATTAGGTATTGGCTTGCCTGTAGAAAGCAGAGGGTTGTGGTGGAAGGAGTGCCCTCGGATTGGAGGGCAGTGACTAGTGGTGTCCCACAGGGATCGGTTCTGGGACCTCTACTTTTTGTGACATTTATAGATGACTTAGATGAGGCGGTGGAAGGCTGGGTTAGTAAGTTTGCGGACGACACTAAGATTGGCGGTGTTGTGGATAGTGTGGAGGGCTGTCGGAACTTACAGAGGGATATTGATAGGATGCAGTGCTGGGCTGACAAGTGGCAGATGGAGTTCAATCCGGAGAAGTGTGAGGTGATACACTTTGGAAGGACAAACTCCAGGGCAGAGTACAGGGTAAACGGCAAGGTACTTGGCCGTGTAGAGGAGCAGAAGGATCTGGGGGTTCACATTCACAGTTCACTGAAAGTTGCCTCACAGGTGGATAGAGCAGTTAAGAAGGCCTATGGGATGTTAACTTTCATAAATCATGGGATTGAGTTTAAGAGCCGCGAAGTGATGATGCAGCTTTACAAAACTCTAGTTAGACCACACTTAGAGTACTGTGTTCAGTTTTGGTCACCGCAGTATAGGAAGGATGTGGAGGCGTTGGAGAGGGTGCAGAGGAGATTTACCAGGATGCTGCCTGGATTAGAACATATGGAATATGAGGAGAGGCTTAAGGTGCTAGGGCTTTATTCGCTGGAAAGGAGGAGGACAAGAGGAGACATGATAGAGGTATATAAAATATTGAGAGGAATAGATAGAGTAGACAGCCAGCACCTCCTTCCCAGGGCACCAATGCTCAAGACGAGAGGGCATGGCTTTAAGGTTATGGGTGGGAGGTTCAGGGGAGATGTCAGGGGGAGGTTTTTCACCCAGAGAGTGGTTGGTGCATGGAATGCACTGCCTGGGGTGGTGGTGGAGGGAGATACATTGGACAGGTTCAAGAGTTTGTTCAATAGGCACATGGAGGAATGTGAGATAGAGGGGTATGCGGGAGGAAAGGGTTAGATAGTGTGAGGGTGGTTTGATGGATGGCACAACATGGTGGGCCGAAGGGCCTGTTTTGTGCTGTATGGTTCTATGGTCAAAATGTTGATAGGACCGGACAGAGTAGATGTGGCCAAGCTGTTTCCTTTGGTGGGTGAGTCCAGGACCAGAGGGCACAATCTTAGAATTAGAGGGTACAGGTTTAAAACAGAGATGGGGAGAAATTTCTTTAGCCAGAGGGTAGTGAATTTATGGAATTCCTTGCCACGTACAGCAGTGGAGGCCAGATCATTGGAGGCATTTAAGGAGGAGACAGATAGATATCTAATTAGTCAAGGTATCAAGGGATATGGGGATAAGGCCGGAAACTGGGGTTAGAATAGTTTTTTTTGCTCATGGAGCAGACTCCCCCCCCCCCCCCCCCCCATTTCTTTCTCCCCTTTTCTTTGGAGCAGACTCGATGGGCTGAATGGCTTACTTCTGCTCCCTTGTCTTGTGATCAAGATCAGGCAGCTCACTCATCAGTGAACATCCAAATCATGTTTATAATTGCTTAGAACCTCCACTGGACCATACTTGGGAGCAGAGATTGGTCTCCACAATATGGAAAAGATATACAACCAAACTTCAATAAATATTTACAAAAATAATACCAGGACAAAGAGCCCATAACCACCGGAAATATTGAACAGGCTAGGGAACTCTATCCTAGAAGAAAAGCCCAAGATGTGACCTGATAGAGGCTCTTCAATATGATGACGAAACCCTACAGGGATGACACAAAAGATACTTTCTTGCAGGAAGATCCGAACCTTCACAAGTAAGAGCTAATGAACATAAAAAAAGACAAATGCTGGAAATCAAAAACAAAAATACTGATCTAATGAAGTGCCCCCAACCTGAAATGTTAAATGCTTCTCTTTCTACAGACGCTGCCTGACCTGCTGCATTATCCATAAATAAAAGCTAACCTGGGAAGAAATTCAGGAAAATGTACATCCAGAGTGACACAAACATAAACACCTTTAGCCAGCATAAACACCTTTACGAGTTCTAGAGGAGGAAAGGTATAGTTACGCTGAGGAAAAAGCAAGAACAGTGAGCAGCATAAACATCACACAGACACTTCTGGCAGAACCATCTCCTACTTAGTGATGTAAATTCCACATATATCCCTGCCGAAATCAGGAAGCTGGGTACAACTGTGTCATGCATGTATTGGGAAGAGATAAGGCCCTAAAAGTTGTGAGCTGTAGTCACAGGTAGACAGGGTTGTAAAGAAGGCTTTTGGCATCCTGGCATTCATAAATCAAAGTATTGAGTATAGGAGTTGAGATGTTATGGTGAGGTTGTTTAAGACATTGGTGAGGCCAAATTTGGAGTATTGTGTGCAGTTCTGGTCATCTAAGGATATCAGTAAGATTGAAAGAGTGCAGAGAAGATTTACTAGGATGTTGCTGGGTCTTCAGGAGTTGAATTACAGGGAAAGATTGAACAGGTTAGGACTTTATTCCTTGAAGCTTAGAAGAATGAGGGGAGATTTGATAGAGGTTTACAAAATTATGAGGGGTATAAACAGAGTGAATGCGAGCAGACTCTTTCCACCTAGAATAGGAGAGATAAGTACGAGAGGACATGGCTTTAGGGTGAAAGGGGAAAGGTTTAGGGGGAACATTAGAGGGAACTTCTTCACTCAGAGAGTGGTGGGAGTGTGGAACAGGCTGCCATCTGATGTGGTAAATTCGGGCTCACTCTTAAGTTTTAAGAATAAATTAGATAGATACATGGATGGGAGAGGTCTGGAGGGTTATGGACTGGGTGCAGGTCAATGGGACTAGCGGAATGAGACTAGTAGGGCCGAACACTGTGCTGTAGTGTTCTATGGTTCTGTGATGTCAGAGTGTTAGAAATAACTTAAGACATTAAAAATGCTGCACAAGTGACAGCAACTAACCCTAGAGTTGAACAGGCTTATTTAGAAACATTATAAACACATCAAAATGATATGCTACACCTATCCATTTCATAAATGTAAAAATACATTGGGGTTGCTTGGGGACCAAAACGTGGGCTGGAGCCAACATAAGCAGCCAAGCTATGTGCAACTTCTACAAGGATTTTAAATGACATTTTAGGTGGACTGCTTTTTATGGATTGGGTTTTATTGCTGCATTAATGAGTTAATTAGAAAAAGCCGTAAGCTGGACATTGTCTTGGAACACTACAATATCCTAAAATACCTGGCAACAGGAATGTATAAGGATTTCCTATTGAAAGGAGGTGGGGGAGGTAAAGCCGAAGAGTGATGGTGCTGAAGGGTTTGGAAGCCTGGAGGTAGCAGTGAAGAGAACGGCAAGGATGGAAAGCAGAAAGGACAGAGGAGGGGGTGGCGGTGGCAAGAGGAAAAGTGACTTGTATTTGAGGGAAGGATACAAGGTATTTTAAGATACTGTAATATATTAAGGGGATTAGAACATCAATGCCTCCACAGAGGGAGATTTAAGGTAATTTCCCATTGAAAGGGGGGAAGAGTTTGGCAAAGACACTGGGGTTGGGGATCGTGGTGATAAACAGTGGAAAGCACAAGCTCAAAACCAGCAACATGGGGGAGGTTGGGAAAATATGGCCTGAAGTGAGGATGAGGAAACAGGAGCAGGAGGCGGCCACTAGTCCTGTGAGACTGCTCCACCATTCAACTAGATCACGGCTGATCCAATCGGCCTTGATACCACTTCCTGTACTCTCCCTGTCCCCCATGACTACCTTCTCCAGCTTAAATTTTTTTTAGTCATTCTTTGTTGGTTTCTAAACATTTACCAATCCTCTAGCCTACTGCTAATCTCTGCATCACTGTATGCCTTTTTGTTCAGTTTAATTTCAACTATAACTCCCTTAGTTAGCCACAGATAATGCATATTCTTGTTAAGGTTTTCTTTGTCAATGACCATATACCTGAGTTGAGATTTACGAAATACTTCCTTAAATTCTTTCCACTGCTGATCTACCATCTTAACCTTTAAAATCTTTCCCCAGTGTTCTCTAGCCAACTATATCTCCATATATTAGTAAGTGGAAAAACAAAACTTTCAGATGCTGGAAATCTGAAATAAAATGAAAATATGCTAGAATCTTGTTTTGTTGAATAAAATGCCATTCATGCTTTCTTATCTAATATATTAAAAAATGTATTTTAGTTGTATGGATGGTGTAAAAAAAAACTGAGGCATTTAACTCTTACATGGGTAAACAAAGGAGTATCACCCCGCCATGAAGCAATACTGCTGATACAGTCAGAAATATGCAATTTTAGATTATACATTTCTCTTTCTTTCTGAATCTGACTCCTTATTCCATCAGCCACTCTTACCTTGTCCTCCTCGCGCACAACATACTGAGCCACCTTGAAGGAGGTCAGGTACTCATTCATGCTTTGGATATCGGTGTCCTCTGTGGCATCTTGGTTCCTATCCAGTAGTCGGTCAATGGCAGCCCCGTCGTAGTGAATGACACTACTGTCTTCGTCTCGGTTATCACCTAAAAACACATTGGAAAGAAAAGGTGAAAACCACTTCAGGCTTCACACACTCATTCACAAAACTGCAACATCATTGCACATGGGGCAACATGGAAGTAGTTTATGAGGGTATAATTGGCTCTCAGGTTCCTTCACTTCTCTATTCCATCAAGAGGTGCCTGGACTACAGTCATATAGTAAAGTTACTGGACCACTATCAAGACATTTGAACTGTTGGTCCAGAGGCAAAAGTTTGGATCCCATTAAAACAGCTGGCAAATTAAAATCCAAGTAAGTAAATAAATTTGGACTAAAAGGTTAGCATCAGTAACAGCAGCTATGAAACTACAAGACTGTAGTTAAAAACCCAACTGCACCATTAATGCCCTTTAAGGGTAGAAACTGGACTAAACGTAACACTAGACCAATCAATGGTCATTCTTGACTTCCCCATAAAATGGGCAACTAGCTGAGGACAATAAACACAGGTCTTGCCAGCAACACCCACATCCTGTGAACAAATAACACGAAGTTCAATCCCTACTTGACACTGGAAGTAGATTTTGTCTCAGAGGTTTGGTGTCCCAGTACAAAAGTCATGGAGTCAAAGAGAAATACAGCAGGGAAATAGGCCCTTCAGTGCACTGAGTCACAACTGACCATCAGCTACTCATTTTACACCAATCCTACATTAATCCCATATTTTATTCTCTCCACATTCTCATCACTTGACTGTTCCACACTGTAGACAAGGCTCCTCACCCCAAAGTTTTCTAATCCCACCTTTAGAAATTTCCAATCCTTTCTCCCTCAGGTGCACCCGTTACTTACATCTAACCACTTCATTATTCCCTGGATAGAAAAGTTTCTCCTGAATTGCCTCCTGGATACATTAGCTAACAACTTATATTTTGAATCTTTAGTTTTGAGTTTCCTCACAGGTGGAAAGAACTTTCCTATGTTTAACTTACCAAGCCCTTCAGTTTACAAGCCGCAATTGCAAACCCTCAGGATGCTTTTTTGACCCAACTTCAACTTTTTCTGACAGTTGTACTGTCTTTGGAAATTTTATTTTCCACATTCTTCTTGCAGGTACTTTCTGTGCCACATGGAAACCAAATGTACTTTGAAATGTTCTGCACAAATTTGATTCAACAACCCATTCCAAATTCTATTCCTGTGAAAATCAATAAAAGAACAGCTCCTCCCTTTCCCACTGGCCATTTCCACTTCTCTGTCTAATGGCTGATTTTTCTTCGAGAGCTTACCTTCAATGTCTCCTTTAAAGAGCTCCTCCGTGCCGAACTTGAGGATATCATCCAGCTCCTGCTTGCTCATGCTCCCAGTCTTGGAGCCCAGACCAGGCCGGACCACTAGGTGAGTGAGCATCATCTTCCTCTTGGCCACTTGCGTTATTCTTTCCTCCACAGAAGCTCGAGTGACAAAGCGATAGATCATCACTTTGTTTGCCTGGCCAATGCGGTGAGCTCTGCTGAAGGCCTGAAGAACAAAGAGCACCAAATTCAGGAGGCAGAGACAGCGCTGGACAGATTGACAGCAGCCTTTAAAGTTCGTTATTAGGAGGCCATAAAACTATCAGCCCTGCATTCCTACTTAATTAAATTGTGGTTGAGCTACATCTTATTTAAGTGGTTTTGCTCCATGTCCTTAATCCTAAACAAAAATCTGTCTTATAACTGTCACAACTTCGAGGGAGGGCAGTTGGATGGGGATAAACAAAAAGAGTAATCAAGATACGGTATAATGAAAGATCAATGACTTGAAACGTAAACCCCTCCTCTCTCCTGACATATTGGTGTTAATAGTCTTAGGCTACAGATGAAATTCACCAGCTGGAAAGTTGAGCAAGCAATGTCAGATGGAATTCAATCCCAAAAAATGCACGGTAATACATTTTGGGAGGTGTCATTAGGATTTGGCATTTACAATGAATGGTATGGCCCTAAGGAGTATTGAGGAACGAAGGTATAAACATACCTAAAGGTTGGAGCACACTACACTATTAGTCAGTGAAGAAGCTATATGGGATACTTGCCTTCATTAGCCAGGGCACACAATATAAGAGCATGGAGGTCACTTTATAAAACTTTTATTTGGCCACTGCTAGAGTCCTGTGTGAGGTTCTGGTTACCATGCCACAGGAAGGACGTGACTGCACCGGAGGGTGAAGAGGAAATTCACCAGGACGTTGCCTGGGAAAGATTGTTTCAATTAAGAGGACAGAATGGATAGGCTCAGCTTATTTCCCATAGAATAGAGGTGACTTGGGGGAAGGGAGGGAGGGAGACTGACTGGATAGAGGTATGCAAAATTATGAGAGGCATAGAGAGGATAATTAGTGGAAAACATTACCCCATAATGGAGACATTAAAAACCACGTGAGGAGTAAGGTTTAAGAAGATCGGAGGAATTTTTTTCCACCCAGAGACTGGCTGCAATCTGAAACACACAGTTTGAGGTAGGTACTCCTACAACGTTTAAGTATCTGGACGAGCACTTGAATCGCCAGGCAGAGAAGGCTACGGACCAAGTGCTGGTAAATGATAAGTATAGATGGGTACACGGAGCATAGAACAGTACAGTACAGCACAGCACAGGAACAGGCTCTTCGGCCCACACTGTTGTGCCAATCCAATTACATTAGTAATAAAATGCCCAACTAAACTAATCTCTTCTGCTTAGACAATGTCCATATCCTACCATTTTCCTCACATTGATGTGCCTATCTAAGACCTTCTTGAATGCCCCTATCGTTTTGCCTCCACCATCACCCCAGGCAGCGCATTCCAGGCACCCACGAATCTGTGTAAAAGATTGTCCAAAGATTGTACACCAATCTTTTTACAATCTCTGTAAGGCCCGGTTCTCTGCTGTATCACTCTGACTCTTTAAATCATACTGAATACTTCCAGAATTTTCTGTTTTTATTTCACTACCTCTGAAGCTTCCAAAGCAACAAAACATAAGAACATAAGAACAGGAGTAGGCCACTTGACCCCTCAAGCCTGCCCAGCCATTCAATGTGATCATGGCTGATCAGTCCCAGGCCTCAGCTTTTCTTGTGTCAGTTCCTCATTGTCCACAGTTCCCTCATCATTCAAAGATGTATATACTTCTTAAGTGTGAGCTATTCTCTACAAACCTCCAGGGTAGGGAATTCCAGAGATTCACCATCCTCTGCAAAAACAATGTGCAATTAGAAGTCCCTATTTCGGGGTTTACAATAGAGCTTAAAATGGTTGAGTCTAGGACACTGCTGAGGAATGCCCCAGGGCCAAGATGGAGAGCTTTCCCCAAGTCCCACTATTTCAGATATCACCAGGCTCCTTGACACCACAGCAACTAACAATCTACTGGAGGAACTCAATGGGTTGAGCAGCATCTGTGGGAAGAAAGGAATTATGAACATTGACAAATTTGACATCGACAATTCCTTTCCTTCCACAAATGCTGGTCGACCTGCTGAGTTCCTCCAATAGATTGTTTGTTGCTCCAGATTGCAGTATCTGCAGTCTCCTTGACAGCACACATGGTCAACATTAAACTATGCCCGGAACAGGCACTCTCACCTCACCTCTGGAACTCAATTGTCCTGAGTCCTCATCTGGTCCAAGGCTGTAATTAAACCTAGAGCCAAGTGGTTCTGTCAGAACCCAAAAGGAACATCAATGAGCAGTACACCCCACTTGATAACACTGCTAGCAACACATCTGATCATTGCTGACAGTTGAAAGTGTGCTTATAAATCCAATCTGGGTAATGATCCAGATTTTTACCAATAAGATTTGTACACCAAGACTTGTGGTTAGATGCCAATGACAGAGCTATACTGAGATAATACCACCACATTACTGTCTCCTGTTCTGTACCTGGATATCGTTGTGGGGGTTCCAGTCTGAGTCAAAGATGATAACTGTGTCTGCAGTGGCCAAGTTAATGCCAAGACCCCCGGCTCTGGTCGACAGCAAGAAGCAAAACTGTACAGCACCTGGTGCTGAGAATGGAGAATTAGAACAAACATTAGAGTGGTCAAAAGACAGATACCCTACCTGAAAAACAGTTGGCTCCTATAGCACTTACCATTGAATCGATCAATGGCATCCTGTCTCATTCCACCAGTGACACTCCCATCAATCCTTTCATACTTGTAGCCCTCATAGTCCAGGAAGTCTTCCAGTAAGTCCAACATTTTAGTCATCTGCAAGAAGGAAAATGCAGCTTACAGGCTGTGGAAGCACCTCGAACTAGGAAGGAGAATGTTAAGGGGCAACATCAATAAAACCAAGGAGCTAATCGTTGACTTCAGAATGGGGAAGTCAGACCACATACTGGTTCTCATTGGTGGATCAGAGGTCAGCAGCTTCAAATTCCTGGGCATCAGCCTCAGATTAACCATCCTGAGCTCAGCACACTGCTACAATCACAAAAGGCAGCACACCAGCACTTCTATTTTCTTAGAAGCTTAATGAGATTTGGCATGTCATCAAATATTCTAACAAACTTTTACAGATGCACTGTTGAAATTATCCTGACTGGTTGCATCACGACCTGGTACAAAATCCTAATGCACTGGATTGCAAGAGGCTGTAGAAATTTGTGGGCACAGCCCTCCCCACCATTGACAGCATTTACAGGAGGCGCTGCCTCAAGAAGGCGGCATCTATCATCAAGGAACCTCACCGAACTTGTGCACATGACAATAAACTTGACTTGACTATTGAACACAGCTGGAGTCTGCCATTTAGCCCTTCAATCTACTTTGCCACCTATCAGGATCACAGCTCATTTTCTACCATTGTGCCATTTTCCAGCACTTATCTCCATGTTCCTTGATTCCCTTAACATCCAGAAATCAATTGAATTCTGTTTTGAATGATATCAGTGACGGAACCTCCACAGCCCTCTGGGATAGAGAATTCCAAAGTTGGGAATTCCAAAGATTCATTGTCTTCTGTATTAAGAATTGTATCCCCATTTCAGTCAGAGATGGCCTACGTCTTATTCTGAGACTGTGAACCTTGATTACAGAGTGGGCTCAATACTTTCTTCCCAACACAGTCACATCCCACGGGTGAGTATATAACCACAGAAACACAAGCCCGATACTAACACAGTCTAACTCAAATCGTACACCCCACTTGATCATGCAATTCCCAAATTATTAACACACTTTGACCTTCCAGTTCCTTCAAAGATCTGCAAAGTGGGCAATGCAGAGATTGTGAATATCCCAGTATATACCAGCACACTGGGGTACTGAGAGCAGGGAGCATCGTACCTGAGAAAATATCAGCACTCTGTGGCCCTGGTCTTTCAACTTCCTCAACATTTTCTGGAGCAGCATCAGTTTTCCAGAGGACTTGATCAGCCCGCTGCCTTCGTACGCACCATTTGGCAACTTTGCACCCTCCTGAGGCAAAGGCAAATAAAGCAGATGTTCAGACCAACCTGCTACCCACAACAATGCTCGGATACAGCAGAAGTAATTAGCAGAATAGTTCATATTCGATAAACCTCATAACCAACTCCTTTCAATAACAGGGATGCATCCTTTCAACACATTTTCTCTCTCCTCGACCCCCATCAGGTTTTTCCCCATTGCTTTCGGAATGCAAGAGTGGATGCAGTGGTTCAAGTTGGGACTGGCCACCACCTTAAGGGCAATAAATGTTGGCCCTGCCAACTCTCCAACCATTCCAGAAAACTTTTAAAAATTATAAAATGGATGTCTCAGCCAAATGCATCATCTTCATGTGTTAGGTTGAACAGTGAGCATTGTAGTGATTGGGGGAGGGCTGTTTAGAGAAATCAGACCTGACCCTGACCTGGTCTTCAGCAACATCGCCACAGGGGCTTCTTTCAGCAAAATCACCAAGCTTGTGGATCGTTTTGCTATCCTCTTTCCCTTTTAAATTCCGGTATCCTGGCAATTGGTAGTCAGAACATTTAAATAACCAGCGTTTAAAAGTATGAACCCCAAGAAGTTTTCTCTCTGAGAAAAGGCGCACAAAGACAAACGATATTGTTCTCACCACTGCAATAGGCAACATGCCAATTACACAAGTACCCATGGGTGGGTTTGTTAAAGAAATAAACCTGTCTCTGTTGGGAGGAGGGGCTGCAATTGGTGGATATAGATTTTAAATGATTGGAAAAAGAACGAGAAATTGGGCTGTGGTTGGCAGGGAAGACGATGAAAACTGTTTGCCATTGATTGTGGTGAGCAGGGGTGCACTGCCCTTAAGTGCCATGGAAGCAGATTCAAAAGGAAATTTAAGCAAATACAGAAAAGCAAAAATCTGTAAGGTTATTCAAAAGGGTAAGAGGTTGGGGATTGGGAAGAGCAAAAATGATTGGATAGCTCTTTCAAAGAGTTGGCGCAATCACCTCCTCCTATTCTGTTTAGTTTATTGGCTGCATAAAATTAACATGTTCAATGTAACCAAGAGAGGGACTGTGAACCACACTAGAGGGACTGTAACCCACTTACATTGTCTGGGGTCATTTATGAATGGTTATGACAGAAACAAGTTCTACTAAGTAAATCAATGGAGTGATCGCCCTGGAAAGAGGAACGTGCACCTCAAGTGCTCTTTTATTCTTATTTAGCTTTCTGTGTCCCATTTCACAAACTCCAAATGTTCACTTTGGCTCACTTGGCCACTTTCTCATTGGAGCTGAAGGCCATGTGTTCAAACCCCACTTCAGAGGTTCAAGCAGCACAGAATCCAGGCTGCTGCCTTTAGTTTAATACTGAGAAAGTACTCCACTCAGATAAAATGTCTTTTGGATGAGAAGTTAAAACAAGCCCAGAGAAACAAAGGATTGCAGATGCTGGAATCTAGATGAAAAACAACAAGATGCTGGTGGAATTCAGCAGGTCAGGCAGCATCCGTAGAGAAAAACAGACAGTCAATGTTTCGGGTCAGGAACCTGCCCCAGTCCACGGATGCTACCTGGCCTGCTGAGTTCCTCCAGCATCTTGGTTTTTTTAAAACAAGTCCGTCTGCCCTTGTAGTTAAGCACAGAAGATCACATGGGGCTATTTCAAAGAGAAGGCTCCCCCACAACCAACGTCACAATATGTTAAGTAGTTATCACCATTTTACGAGACTTTGCTGTGCACAATTTGTGTACATTCCAATTGTAATGCATTTCCCTGCAAAACAATACTGTCTGCACTTCAAAACTTACTTTAAGGGGTTTAAACTACTTTGGTTCACATTAATACAAGATTTTTCTTTCTCATTTTTAAATCTATCCACATTGTCTTGTGCTAAAACCCATCTGCACTTATCATCCCTCTACCCCCATTTACTTTCTGACCTCAGTCCACTAGGTTCAACATCTGTGTTACCGAGCCAGCTGCAATCCAACCCCCACACTGCCTCCATCACCACCTCATTGCATATCACTCTGTTCTTCAATCCAGTGAGACAGACTCCATGAAACTCCTTCATACTTCAATCACCTGATCCACCTCGAGTGACACCAACTCTGGAAGGAAATTTTGGTATTGTGGGAGGTGACACGCAGGTTCATCAGAATGATACTCAAACTAAAAGGGTTAAATTACAAGGATAAATTCCTCCATCCTGGCTTGTCTTCTCTAAAGGGTGGAAGGCTGAGAGATGATCTGATCAATCCATCTTAATTAAGAGGATTTAATTAGGTAACAAGCAGGTGTAACCTTTAGATTAGTGCCAGGCTATTTTAGGATGATGTCAGGAAATTCCTTTGTATAAAGAGTATTAAAGCATTCAAGATTGAGATCAGCAAAAAGCAAATGAAGAAATAAGAGGCAAGCTTGGGTAAATGGTTTTGCATTGCTAAACAGGCTAATGATCAGATTAAGTGGAAAGGCAGGCTTCAGGGACTGGCTAAATTGTCTCCTATGTTTCTTTGTTCATCCCACTCACTACCCCTTAACAAGTCTGAATTCCCTTGCTTCTTGCCAAACCTCTACCACTGTTAGGTCCTTGTAGCTTTCCTAGGATGGCTCACTATATGAAATGCAAGACTCCATTATAGGCTATATGTTTCAACGTCCAAAACCGTGCATAATGTTAGACACAAAACGGCAGACACATACCATGGCAGCCACAGGGAATAGATATGGGTGGTTACAACACTTCTTCAGATCCATCATGATATTTAGCAGCGACACCTGATTGCCACCTCCTTTGGAGTTGAGAGCATCGAAGTTTCTTGTCAGAATAAATTTGTAATATTTCCTGAAAAACAATTAATAGGGTATTTATTCACGTCTCCAGTCCAAGGTCGATGGCACTTGGCGACTGAATTCATAGTGTAGGGCATGCTAACAAATATTTAGTTGGAGAGCAATTTAGAAATTCCAGATCTTGCTTCTCCCTTCTATCCCACTTTCAGAAGCAATTTATAGACCCAACTATTTCTACAGATGGGGACAGAGAAACTTGAATAAAGATCTTTTTTTTTAAGAAAACACAGATTGATGCCAGGAAAGGAACTAAAGTTCCAACTTCACCAAGACGACAAACAGGACAGAGTACAGAAGTACAACTTTTACAAACCCTCAGCAACGTAAAGGATTAGAAAAGTGCCTTTTCCCACTGATTCCCTACCCACTGCCCACTCACTTTCTTCCCACGACTGCCATGGATCACAATTAGAATCAGCAAGGCCATTATTTATAAAGAGACCAATACCTGTACAGGCGAGGGATGCTGTTATATAGGAAAATAAGGCATCAAGAATGAGGGAGACTGTAGGAATTGGGATGGTTCTCCTTAGCAAAGGAAAGGTTAAAGGAATAAGGGAAGATTTAAATCTGAAGAGATAAACAGAAGATATTCATTGGCAAAAAAAAACATTGATAACTAGAGGCCACAGTAATTGACGAAACAGCCTGATAAAGCAGTATTTTAAACACAACGTGTTCTTATGATTTGGAATGCACTGAATGGACAATGGAAACAGATTCAATAACTTTTGAAGGGGTAACGGATGCATACCCGAGATGAAAAAAAATATAGGGACATGAGAAGAGGGTAGGGGCCTGCATTAGTGAGATATCACATTGAAAGAGACAGTGCTGACCAACTGGTGAAAGATTTGCACCGTGTGATTTGATGACAGGAAGAAAGTGAATAACATTCACAATCTGTAAACTCAGTGTTGACATGAATCATCAATGCTTAAGAACTTAGGAGTGTAAACTGAACTGGAAGCAAAAATGGATTCTGAAGCAAAACAAATACGTCTACTCCCAAGAAAAATACTGCAGATGCTGGAAATCCAAATACAGAAAATATTCAACAGGTCAGGAAGCATTTGTGGAAAGAGAAACAGAGTTAATGTTTCAGGTCAATGACATTTCAAAACCGGGAAAAGTTAAAAATGAAAAATCAAAAAACTGCAGATGCTGAAAATGTGAAACAGAACCAGAAAATGCTGGAAACACTAAGCAGATTAGGCAGCATTTGTGGGAGGTTCAGAATTTAGTGTTTCAGATCGAAGACAACGGGTCTTTCTTTCCCCATATGTTGTCTGAACAAGTTTTAAAGTTGCAGAAAAAAAGGGAGGGAAGATGGAACAGAAGGATAGGTCTGTGGTGGAAAACCAGGCTTCCATATGACGTAAGCAGACTTTTCTCAAATCCCTTTCAATAACCTTCTATTTGAATATAGAGGAGCGGAGCCAACGACATAATAATGCTTTTTTAACTGAAGAAATAACAGTTCAGCTTTTTTTTGTTTTGAAGTTTTTGGTTTGCTTTTGTTTATTATTATTTTTTTAAATTTTGGGGTTCTCTTTTCATATAATCAAATTTCTTTTCAAATTCTTTTGAATCATGTTCACTTAGTAAGAGATTGGGAGGTTCAGATTATATATTTTACTCCCTGTGTTTGTATATGTCAATTGTTACTATTGTAATCCCAATCTCTTCGCACCGTGCGTATAATCACTATTGTTATGTATATTAATTTGAAATTTAATAAAAAGATTGGAAAAGAAAAACCAGGAGAGACTGAATGATGCAAATGTGCTAGTGAGAGCTGAAAGAGGGCAGTTGATGTCTGCCTGAAAGAAATAAAGAACATTGAAATACCAAACAAGGGGAGAAAGAAACCACTGATTGCTGGAAGTGAGGAAAACAAAGCTGAAGTGAATGACAAAAAAAGTGCAGATGCTGGAAATCAGAAATTCAGATCAGAAAATGCTGGAAACTCTGGTTAGTCAGCATCTATGGGAAGTGAAAGAGTCAACGTTTCAGACCAAAGACCATCGGAACTGACAAAGCGTTTGACCTTAGACATGAACTGTTTCTATTTCCACAGATGGAATTAATGATTATCTGACACGGTTGCATTTGATGCTGAGATCTGAAGGCTGTAATGTGCCCTGTCAGAAGATGAGATGCTATTCCTCTAGTGTATGCTGCGCTTCATTGGATCAGTGGGTTCCTACATTGTCTCTGCTCCCCCAGTGTGTGAATCTTGGGCAAAAGGTGAGGGAGCTGGTAGAGTTGCAGAGCACAGGATCGCAGTTACTTACTTTTGCATTGTGCTCAGCTCCACACGCACAATCAATTCAGTCTTGGAGGGCATGTTCTTGAAGACATCTGCTTTAAGGCGCCGTAACATGTGGGGACCGAGAAGATCGTGAAGCTTCTTGATCTGGTCTTCCTTTGAGATGTCAGCAAATTCTTCAAGGAAGCCCTCCAGATTACTGAGAAAGATATTAAAGTGTGAGTCCGGCTTTAGGCAATTACTTAACCCACACTGGAATCACAACTTTCTCACATCATTGAAGGTACTGCACCAGTGACAGTGCTTATACAGAAACTCCAAGCAGCGAATAGCACAAGATCATCTCACAAAGGTGATTACAATAATCAATATAATAAAGTGTTAATGCAGTTTGTTACAGTAGATTTCAAGAGGCTTCTGAAAGGAGGGAGCAAAACGGAGAGGTTTGGGAAGTAATCCCAGGGCTTAAAGCATAGCCATCAACAATGAAAATTAGGGATGCACACAACTTCTCAGGGAAGTTAACTTTTTTTGTCTGAGCTGTTGGTTTGGCCGAATCGATAGCATGTTGAGCTCTGTTAGATGGTCATGAGTTTATACCTCCCATCTCAAACGTGACAAGATAAATCCAGACTGATGCACCCGTGAACATTCAGAGAAATCAGTATTCAGGTTATTTAGGGATGGTTGTCCCAATGCAGTGCCAGGACAACAGCACAGTTCTTCCAACACCTTACCACCATTTCACCCTCAACCATAAGCAGGCCATCTAGGCACTTCACTGTTATTGCCAGATCATAACAGCTACGTTTTCTGACAAAATAGTGTGGTACGTATAGCTGAATGTAATTCACAGTGAAGTACTTTGCTTGTCTTTCTAGTTTGAGAGAGTTTTATTTAAAAAACAATCAATATTTTGAACATTGAAGTGTGCCTTATTGATTTATTGATTTATCCCACCCTTCCTTGTTAGCCATGAATCAGTGATAGTATTCTTTTGTCTCTACATGGGTTTGTCCCACTCCCGAAATTTGCGTGTGTAAACTGGGCTGCTGTTCATCTAGTCCAAAGCGTCAATAAACAACCATCTCTCTTGGGTGGATACAAAAGATCTTCGGCCACTACTTCAAAGAACAAGAGGGTTCTATGCAGCATGTCAATACATCCCTCAGTTAACACCATAAAGAACAAAATACCTGACCTTTGTTACATGATTCATTGATGGGCTTTGTGCTGCGCAAACTGACTGACAATTGATTGCACTTCAGAAACCACTCCACTGGTTGAAGAGTACTTTGAGACACAAGGTCATAGAAAGCATTCTTATCCTGCCACTGTGAAGAGACACTTACTTGAAACGGTCAGGTGTCAGAAAGTTGAGCAGGTGGAAGAGTTCTTCCAGATTGTTCTGTAGAGGTGTCCCCGTGAGCAACAGCTTCCAATCAATCTTATAACCGTTCAAAACTCTGAAAAACTGAACAAGTATCACCATGTCAGCACAGCAGATGTGTCAGTACTTTTATGGACTACACAAGTCTCACTAACATTCAAATCCACAGCGAAACTCCCACTGCCAGTACTGAGAGACCACAGAAGAATAGGAAGTACATACTGATCATATTGATATTTAAGGGAGCTTACATGTGTATATCAAACAAGTGTGACATCAAACTAAAAGCAAAAATTGCACAAACTTGGGTGGCTCATCAGAAGATTAGACAATATTAAAACAGAGGCAAAGATAAGCAAGGAGGTGAAAGATTACTGGGTACTGGTAGACGGGAACATGGAGTTGAGGTTGCAATAAGATCAGCCATGATCTTATCAAATAGCAAAGCAGGTCGAATGGCCTATTTGATCTCGATTCCTATGCTGATATGGAAATTCTGACATCACAACAATGACCACAATACAAGGTACTTAACCAACTTAAGTACTTTGGGATGGGAGTACAATAGTCTAATGGTTAAGTAATTGGACTAATAGCCAACATTCTGGACCACTGATACAGGGACACAAGTTTGCATCATCTTGGCAGCTATGGAAGTTTAATTCAAAGAATTAAATAAATCTGACAACCAACCAGTTAACAATAAAAGAAATCTTATCCACTCCAGGAAAGGAAATCTGCCATTCTTCCACAACCTGACCTGTGTGAATCCAGACGCACTAATATGGTTCACTTTCAGTTGCCTCCTCAGTTCTGGGGCAATTAATGATGGACAATAAATGCAGGCATTACCAGAGATATCCACCCTCATGAACAAATAAAGTAATGCCGTGAGAGGCCGTTTTTACGTGGATTACAGGTGTCATCTATTTGAATTTTAACCTTTTCCCCCCCATGTAGTTCAGCAAGTGGGAAAGTAGAGCTGGACAGCTTTCTTGCTGGCTTCAAGCATATTTCGAGGAGATTTTGGTACAACAGTACAATGATTATTAGATTTTTGGACAGATAATCCAGTAACAATCCAAAGAACGGAAATTCAAATTGCAAAGTGGCAGCGAGAAGAAAATATGGTCATGAAGCTACTCTATTTTCATTAAAATCCAAGTGGATCCTAATGTCATTTGAAAAGGAAAACCTGGCATCTTTACTTTGGACTACAAGTGCCAAAGTGGTTGACTCTTACCTTCCCCCTAAAACGGAATAGTAAAACCCCCACACGCCTGACCCAAGCCACCTGGGATGCCAATAATTGCCAGCCTTGACAGTGATACCCACATTTGGAAAATTAATTGCTGGAAGCGAGGTATCAGGGAGCTGATACTTCCCACTCCCTCAGCTGCTCAAAACGACTACAAGGTCAACAGTTAACTTTTAAATAAGCAGGAAATGTGAATGATGAAGTGCCAGAAAAGGAAAGTGGACGTGTCTCTCAAACTCACCTTGGACTGGTTGTTCTTTAATCTGTGTGCTTCATCAACCACTAGACAGGCCCACTTAATGGAGCTCAGAACTGCCTGGTCAATGGTGACCAGCTCATAGGAGGTCAACAAAACATGAAACTTCACTTGTGCCTGATTCTGCAAAAGAAAGACATTAAATCAGTTTAACCACGAACAGTGTTCCACAATGATAGATTGAGTTTGAAATGTTCCCCTTCCTGTTTAAATTCTTCTGGATCACTTTCAAGTGAGCAAAATATTAAGTGGCTGTGATCCTCTGCACTGCTTTCCCAGGCCCTACATTCAACATTGGCCTGACATCAGACTCCTCACTTCAACTCTCAGCATTCTGCACCACAGAATTAAAACTCAGAAGACTTACCCTGATTTTGACTGCCCGCTTGCTGACTTTAACTGCACCATCATCGAAGCAAAATTCGTTTTCCCGGATGACAGCACGGCTATCCTTGTCTCCTGTATACGTCACCACATAGAAATGTGGTGCCCACATCTCAAACTCTCGTTCCCAGTTTATGATCGTGGACAGGGGAGCACTGACCAAGAAGGGGCCTTTCGTGTGTCCCTGAGGAGTCAGAATAATGAAAGTGCAATGATCGAGTATTTATAATGAAATCTCCTAGGAGAAGATTAACAGAGTATAATTAATCACCAAGTCAGCTAAGTATTCCAGGACGTGTCTCACAAGCAGCAGACAAAACTGGCACTGGTAAAGAAAGAAATTGAGTGGTGACCAAAAGCTTGATTAATGTGAAAATGGAACATGCTGCAAGTAGGATACAGACAAGTATTGGAGGAGCTGTAGGTTACGGAGTTTGAGAGCCTTACAATAATTAACTGAGGGAATCTTGAACATTGGTATCCAAGGCAAGTGAAGCACGCTTCACAATTTCTTGCATTAACAAAAGTATGAGAGAGACAATCGTGAACTTCTCACTAGGAGTTACACCTGCTCATTCCTATGGAAAACAGAAGACTCTGGATGGCTGATGTTCCACCATCTCCTATTACCACTTGGTACTTACTGCCATAAAAGCTGATGGATTTCTATCACTGCCCCTAATAAGAGTAAAGAAGTGCAAATTTTAAGTGCAACGAATTAGTGAGAGTGGGACAGTGGATGTTGCCTACATGCATTTGACATGGTCCCTCATAGTAGGCTTATCAAGAAGATTAAGGCACATGGGATCCGTGGTGATTGAATAGATTGGATTCAAAATTAGCTTGGCCATAGAAGTCAAAGGGTAGTGGTGGAGGGCTGCTATTCTGACTGGAGGTCAGTAACCAGTGGTGTTCAGCAGGGAACAGTCCTGGGACCATATACTGTATATGGATGAAAATATAGATGGGCTGACACAAAAATTACAGACGACATAAAAATTGGCAAAGTTGTGCATAGTGAGGAAGGTTGTCAAAGGATACAGCAGGATACAGGCAAGTTGGAAAAATGGGTGGAGAAATGGCAGATGGAGCTTAATCCAGACAAGTGTGAGGTCAGGTCAAATGTGAGAGGGAGGTATACAGTAATTGACAGGACCCCTAGGAACATTGACGTACAGAGGGATTTTGCGATGCAAGTCCTTAGCTCCCTGAAAGTGGCAACACAAGTGGATAGGGTGGTAAAGAAGCTGTATAGCAGACTTGCCTTCATCAATTGGGGTACTGAGTATAAAAGTTGGCAACTCATGTTTTAACTGTTTAAAGCTTTGGTTAGGCCACATTTGGAGTATTGTGCGCGGTTCTGGTCACCGCATTATAGGAAGGATGTGGAGGCTTTGGAGAGGGTGCAGAAGAGGCTCACCAGGATGTTGCCTGGTTTGGATTGTATTAGCTACAAGGAGAGGTTGGACCAACTTGGATGGTTTTGTCTGGAGCATTGGAGGCTGAGGAAAGACCTGATGGAAGTATATAAAATTATGAGAGGCATAGATAGGGCAAGGTGGTCAGAGTCTTTTTCCCAGGATGGAAATGTCAAATACTAGAGGGCATCGCTTTATGATGCTGGGGGAGATATACGATGCAATTTTTAAAAAAAATACATATGCACAGAGAATGACAGGTGCCTGGAACACGACGCTAGGGGAAGTGGTGGAAGCAGATATGACACCAATGTTTAAGAGCTTTTTAGACAGGCAGGGAATGGAGGGATATGGACCACATGCATGCAGAGTGGGATTAGTTTAGTTCGACTTTGGGGCCAAAGGGCTTGTTCCTGAGCTGTACCATTCTATGTATTTATATTTAAAAATCATGGACCAGTCTCTAGCATAGCTTTCAGCAACTCTCTCTCTACCACCTCCTTCTACCCCACCCCCTCAACTGGACTCAAGTCTTTCAAATCTACAAGCAAGCATTCTAATAGCCTTCCATGTGTCTGTCTGGTGGGAGGGGAGTGGTGTATGAGGGAAAGGGAGGAGGAGGACAGCTGGGAAGGGGAGGGAGCAGATCATGTTCGGAGGCTCGGATAACTATCTTGACGTCAGGTGACAAACTGCAAGGGGTTGATGGTAGGAGTTCTGTTTGAACTGATTGTCGTGGGATTAATTTATAATACAGAGAATTTGGCTTTAGTGCAAAATGGGCAATTGCAAGTTGGCAGCCAGTATTAATGGGGAAGATGTGAGATGGACCGCAAGTTCACTGTTGCCTCTTTCACTTTTGTACGGGTCAGGATCTGTCCATGAGTTAAAAATAGGAAAGATGACACAATGTAGGGCTGTATTCCCGAAATTTGGAAGAAGCAATTTGTTTATACTTTTCAAGAACATTGCCGTGTACTGGTAAGGCACAGGTCCTCCCCAGGTTACGATCACCCAACTTACGGACACGGCGGGATAGATTTTCCAGCTGCTGCAGGCATCTTCTGCAGGGTGGGAACAGGGCACTTCCACGTGCTTTCTCCCCATCCACCACCCTGCCCCCAAGCCACAACAACTGGGGGCACAGTCGAGCTGAGCAAAGCCACGAGTGCTGAGCAGACTCACTCGCTCACTGAGTCAGTGAGGCCGGCTGGCGGCTGCTCTTCCTGAGCCTGCTCGCTCTCCCGTCACTGTTGTTCCTGTGTCCTCTCCAACATACTATTCTTGTTCATTTCCGATTTATGTACAGTTCAGATTATGAATAGTTTTCAGGAACAGAACCCTATTGTAACCCGAGGACTGCCTGTAGATAGAGAGAAACTATTTCTGCTGGTTAAGGAGTTAGGACAAGGAGGCATAGTCTAAATATTACACGCTGGCCTTTCAGGAGTGAATTAGAAAACAGTTGTATGAATAAAATGCAACTGAAACTGGGCCAGTTGATACCAGATTGATAAATTGTTATAAATCAAGAAACAGAAAAAAGGAGATATATGGAGCTTGATCAACCATGAACAGCAGAAAGACTAGAGGTGTAAGTAAACATTACTATTTTCCCCACATCTTAACAAGCTTCTTCCGACTGCACCGAGAATGATTTTAAACCCAAGTCTGCCTTTACCTCTTTATACAAAGAATATAAGAATACGATGGTCTGGATCGTCTTTCCCAGTCCCATCTCATCAGCCAAAATGGTATCAGTGCCCTGTGCCCAGGAGAATCGCAGCCAGTTTAGACCTTCCAGCTGGTACATGTGCAGGGTTCCACCTGTGACCGTGATGAAATCCGGCTGTACCTCGTATTTAATTGTTGGCTGTGGGTGAAACACAAAGACCAATTAAACAGTGACACAGTGCAATCCTGAGAAGAAAAACTCAAGAGGCTGGAGGAAGGCAATGGAACAGACAGTATTCGACAAGTGTAATCCATCCCTTCCTGCCTTCCTCGAGATGTCAGTATGTAACACTGTTCCTGTCAAGTTCCCTGAAATGTTGAAAAGTTCTGCAGAAATGCAAGTGGTTCCCATTGCTCACCGTGGACTTTGAGTGCACATCTCACAACAGCCATTCAAGATTATCAGTGTTCAAATACTCCATACCCTTCAAAATTTTCAACACTTCAATACGATCACTCCTCAACCTTCTACAATCCTCTAGCCTCTGCACATATCTTCGAATGTGCTTCCCCCCCCCGCCTCCCACACCCCCCCCGCCTCCCACACCCCCCCCCCCAAAATGCATATTAGATAAACCCACTCTCTCACAAAGATTCTACTCAACGATTCACAGTAATCGCAAAGCACATTAGACCATGGCTTCCATCCCTCACTTACCTCTACTACAGGCGAGCTGGGAGGCTTGTCTGCCAAAAACTCCTTGATTTTCTTGAAATTCTTGGTTTTCTTGGGCCTGGTTGGATCCTCCCCAATGATCATCTCCCTGCAGCAGAAGCAGAAAGCTGTTAAAGATCAGGAGTCCTGCATGTAGAGGCACCAGCGGACTAGGTCGGGGCATGGGGAAGCAAAACTAACTGAAACTGTGAGGCTAATAGAGTCCTTATTAAGTGCTTCAAAACATATGTCGGACAAGCATAGTAAATAATGTGTCCGTATACTATTGGGCTGATATCAGGTCCTTGAGATGGATTGAGGACGTTACATCTTATGGATGGATCCACTGCTTGCTCCCGAGAGAATCCACACAAACAAGCACGCACACATATACACACTCAAAGTAACACAAAATAAAAGACCTGTGATTCCAGTATGCAACTTTGACTGAGTCATAATCTGGGATTTCCAGCTCGTCCTCCTCCCAGGTGGCCTGGTCATATGGTAGATCCCTCCACTTGACCAGATAGTGGAAATTTCCTTTCCTGTCAATGCTGTAGAAGGAATGAGGTAGAGAAGAGGTAAACTGCAATTATCCAGTATGCAACAGACTCAAACACAGGTTAGCAGGACACAGATCAAAAGTGGAGGGGAGGCAACCTGATCAGATGGTATATCTTTGCCGGTCCAAAAGTGGTAAAGGGCAGGTAGGAATGATCCCCTGAGCAGGGATAACTACTTGTTCTGTTAATGTTAAAAATAGTCAACGATTATTTAATTATTACCTTCCCACTATGAAGCACAAAATAGAAAATTTCCACATCTCTACAGTGCTCAGATTAATGTTACTCAACCAAATTGTTTTGGCTGGGATATTATTAAGCTTCTTGTTGGAATAGTAGTCATCCAAGGCTAGGGCAAAAATAAGGATGTTTCCACTTGATTGGGTTTGGTAAATAGTCCAAAACTAGAACCAAAAGTAGAAGGTAATCATTAATAAATTTCAGGACAAACTTTTTTCTTTAAAACCAGGAGAGGAGAGAGAGCATATGGTGGATGGGCACAGTCTTTTTCCCAGGGTTGGGAGTCTAAAACTAGAGAGCATAGGTTTAAGGTGAGAGGGGAGAGATTTAAAAGAGATCTGAGGGGCAACTCTTCCCCCACCCACAGAGGGTGGTGGGTATGTGGTTTGAGCTACCAGAGGGAGCTGTAAAGGCGGGTACAACTGCAATGTTTAAAAGACAGAGGACAGGTATGAAAGGAAACGTTTAGAGGGCAAATTGAACTAGCAGATAGACATTTTGGTCAGCGTGGACAATTTGGACTGAAGGGCCTGTTTCTGTGCTGCACAACTCTGATTCTGACTACTACTTGAGGCAATTGGCATGGATGCATCAAAGGAGAAGCTATTGAAGTGCAAAAGCTGAAAGGGCCTGCCACTTGATCATTAGATATTTCAATGCCACCATTTCACCTTTGATCCATAACCCTTGCTTAACAGACGTCAATCAACCTGGAACGTACTGCCTGGGTGGGTGGTGGAAGCAGATACTCACACAGCACTTAAATCACCAAGGCATAGATGGCTGTGGACTAAATCTGGTAACTGTAGACAGGTAATTGATGTGGAGAGGCCAAAGGGCCTAGTTTCAGTGCTCTATGCGTCTAAGCCCAGTTTTAAAAATTTTAATTAACTCCCAGCTACAACAGCTCTTCAGGGGAGTGTGTTACAAACTTCTGAAATTTTTGTGGGAAGAAGTGGTACTTGATAATACTCTGGGCTCCATTTTGCTCTGGATCAACATCCCAATCCCCCACTATAATCAGAGAAAAGTATTTATATCCTATAAAATCCTTTAATCATTTTAACATTAGATTGCTCCTTTAACCTTCTATATCCAAGTGAAGACAGACCTGGTCAAAATGGAAGATGTTGATAGGGCAAGCTGCAGTAGGGGAGGAGAATCCATGTGGTGCAAGAACACCAGCATAGCTCAGATGGGCTGAGTGGTCTTTTCTGTGCTGTACAATCAATGTAATTCCATGGCTCAAAAACAGGCTTCAGGGTAAACAAGGGCTGGGAGTCACTTGGATGCTTTAAGTCAAACTATATTTCTATTTTAGACAAGTGGGTAAACGGAGTTTAGAAATTATCAGCAAGTTGACAGAATGAGCTCGAGTGGCTGAGTAGCCTCCTCCTGTTCGTGTTACTACCCCCACCTGTGCTGCAGGATGCGATGGATGGTCATCCACTCCAGCTTTATCCCATAGCGATAGAACTTCTCCTCCATGGCAGCGTACTGGGGGTCATGAGCTTTCCGCTTATCACTCTTGCTGTCGTCGTCCCCAGAGCAGTAGTCAAATGGAGGAGGCTCGTCCATGTCAGTCTTCCTCTGATAATTCCGGAACATCACCGAGTGGTAAATCTCCAGCTGTTGGAAACCAATAGGCGTGTGGATTAATGATGTACATTGGCATAACTAGCAATGTATGCTGGGGCTCTAATCAAGCACCAACATCCTCCAGGGGACCCCAAACATAGAACAACACTGCCTAGGGATTCCCTATAGATCCTGACACATACCTAGGGACCATTTGCAAATTTGACATCCAAGTGAGACCCATTTACCCCGTAACACTGCCAAGGACTCAACCAGTTCGATCACGGGCACAGCTCTCCCCATCATCGAGGACATCTACAAGAGGCAATATCTTGGGAAGGCAACATCCATCATTAAGGACCCCCACCATCCAGGCCATGCCCTCTTCTCGATGCTGCCATTAGGCAGGAGGTACAGGAGCCTGAAGGTCCACACCTCAAGGTTCAACAACAGCTTCTTCCCCACTGCTGTCAGGTTCTTGAACTGACCTGAAAAATCCTAACACTTTCTCGTACTGGATTTCTTTATCTCTCTCTCAGCTTGCACTAATGTCATTATGTTTATTTTGTCATGTATGTTATGTATCATTTATGTTAATTTATGTTTGTGTTAACTTATGTTTGTAATGCACTGTGCTGCAAAAAGTTAATTTTTATGGCATTTATACTCTGTGTATGACAGAGATGACAACAAACTTGAACTTGGGACTCTAACCCTCTGGTGAACTTGCCCTGGGACTGAGGAGACAGAATAGATGGAACTTTCTCGATCTAACCCATGCCGTTCCTGCCCTGGCAGTGCACTAATAACCCTCATTACCACAACCACAAAATGGGTAAGAAAAAACATAAAAAGATGAGTAAAACCCACCTGCAGCTCAGTGACCCAGGAACAGTGCCAGTACGACAAGCCAGCCCACTTAACAAAAAACTCCCGCTCAGGCCGGCCGTGGAGTGGTTTCGGTGGAGAGTCCTCTGGGTTGGCATCGGGTGGCCTGGGTACTGGCACCGGCTGTGGGGGATCCCCCCATCTCCAGTGAAGAATCTTCTGGACCCGGCCTTTCAGTGGTGGACACTGCACAGAAAACAAAACAGGAGGTTTGCTGCCGGACAGCAAGACGAATGAAAGGCCTTCCACTTCTATAGCACCCCAGGACACCACAGGCATTGATACACTTACCAAGTGTAAAAAGCTGCAGCTAGTTTGTGCATAATCAACCATCAACAAGATTTTTCTTTCTGTTCTTACATCGAGGGATAGGTATTGGCCTAGACAACTGGAGGAGCTCTTCTGGTCATGTGAGATAGTACCTACAAGTAGATTGGGTGGTAAAGGCAGCATGTGGCATGCTTGGCTTCATCAGTTGGGGCACTGAGTATAAGATTCAGGAAGTCGTGTTACAGCTATATAAAACTATGGTTAGACATAGTTTTGGAGTATTGCATTCCGTTCTAGTCGCCCCATTACGGGAATGGAGAGGATGCAGATGATGTTCACTAGGATGCTGCTGGATTAGAGTATTAGTACAAGGAGAGGTTGGACAGACTTGGATTGTTTCCTCTGGAGCGTCGGAAGCTGAGGGAAGACCTGATAAAGTTTCTGAAATTATGAGAGACGGAGATAGGGTAGAGAGTCAGAGTCTCTTTCCCAGGTTGGAAATGTCAAATACTAGAGGGCATAGCTTTAAGGTGAGAGGGAGAAAGTTTAAGAAAGATGTGCAGAGCAATTTCCTTTCCCCCACAGAGAATGGCAAGTAGTGGAAGCAGATACAACAGTGGTGTTTAAGAGGCATTTAGACAGACACATGAACATGACAGGAATGGAGGGATATGGATCCTGTGCAGGCAAATGGGATTAGTTTCATTTGGCATCCCGGTCGGCACAGGTATTGTGGACTGAAGGACCTGTTCCTGTGCTCTACGGTTCTGTGCACCATGGTATCATTCACATTCACTGGAGAGGAGCAAACAGGACCTCAGTTTTACATTTCTTCTGTATGTTCAGAATTTAAAACACAAGGCAAGGAGAAGGAAAATGCAAGAAGATCACCCTAATTTTCTTTGGAAAATAAAGCCTGAGGTCATCTACGCTAAGTGTTCATTCTCAATGAAGAGAATAAGAGAAATGCTCTACTGGAGTGACGCATCAGGTACTGCAAAGAATAATAAATTGCATTTACGTGGTAACTATACCAGAGAGCAACAACACACAAGGGGTTGCAGTGCAGCATTGTCAGACAAAACATGGCATAAAGTAGGTCGGCAGGTGAGCAAAACCTGGGACACGGAGTTAGGCTTTAAGGAGCATTTAAAAAAAGAGGGTCAAGGTAAAGAGGTTTCTGAGAACACCTTTTAAAAAATATTCATTCATAGGATGTGGGCATTATAGGCACAGCAAGTGTTTCTGTCCATTTCTAACTACCCCAAGTACAGTTGCTAACTGGGCATCTTAGAGGGCAATTCACCACACTTGACAGTCATAGAGTTGAGGACAGAAAAGGATGACAGATTTCTTCCCCCAAAGGTCATTGGTGAATCAAAGGAGTTTTTACAACAGTCCAGTAGTTTCATGGTCACAATGACCAACATTTCATTTCGGATTTGTTTTACACTTCTCAGTTGCTGTGGGTTTCAAACTCGCATTTCTGGGTCAATAACTCATCCAGTAACTTTGCTGTTGCTGAAATCCAGCACTTCGGACTTGGTGGCTGAATTTCCAGTTGTAGAGTTATTCAAATAAGCAAAGGCTTAGAAAGTTAGAAGTAAGGAAGAGGAAGAGTTGGGTAAATATTTTTACAACCAAAGTCATAACTGAGTTGTACACGAAGGATCAAACACTTGAGGATAGCTACAGTGTACAGTGAAAAGACAGTGACAGAGCTGGTTTAGCCCTTCCCCAGCTCTTAGTTCTTTAATTCTTATTTTTCTGTGTCTACAAGTTTTCATTTCACGAAACAGCAGAAACTGGATCACCTGTAGTGCCCTGCAAGCTCCTGGCACGTCCCACCCATTTGTTTCAACAGACCACAAAGCACCCGGATTAGACCCCACAGTTTCTATTGCAGGGACCTTGCCAGGAACACTGATCCAGGATTACCCGCATACTTTTTTGTAAAGACCCAAGGCACAGCACGTTCAAGCAAACTCAATTTTCCTGTTATGTACAGTAGCCACCACTTCTGTTGGACTCAACACCTTGACCAAGAGTAAGGACCTCAAGATACCTAATCCTATTAAATAAGGAGACGCCTGCAGGATGTTAAATTGGAAACTATTTACTTAAATGGATCAGACAGATTACCCAGCCTAGGAAACGAATGGTCAAATTCTAGTCTGCTGAGTTAATCACAAAGGCAGTCAGAGACACGCTCCTACAGCATTTTGCAACATGTTCATCGTGTCTACAGCTTTGCCTCTTCTACACAGATTTTTTTTTAATTTTAAAAAAAAATTTATTTACAGCGTGGTAACAGGCCCTTCCGGCCCAACGAGTCCATGCCGCCCATTTTTTTAAAACCCAAGTTAACCTACCCGTACGTCTTTGGAATGTGGGAGGAAACCGAAGCACCCGGAGGAAACCCATGCAGACACGGGAGAATGTACAAACTCCTTACAGACAGTGATGGGAATCGAACCCCGATCACTGGCGCTGCAATAGCATTGCGCTAACCGCTAGGCTACCATGCCGCCTCTCTGCAAAACTAAGGAGTTCTAATACTCGAGTTGTTCGCTTGAATTCTTCCCAGAGCAAAAAGTTGATCAAACCTCATGGATCAAGAAAACAGGGGCTTTGCAAGCAGAGACAGAGAGAAACCTGCAGCAAGAAAAGGATGGTGGTGGGGAAACATTTTATATCTCGCCTGCATCTTTGTGGTGATCAGAATTCAGTCTGGAAAATTCACAAAAACAACATACAGGTGTCTGGGAAGACCATCGCCATCAAGGCCCCATCCAAGTCACACATCACTCCATAATCGCAGCACCAAAATTCTGGAATTCTCTGCATAAATTCACAGATTGCCGTAGTTCAATGCAGTACCTCGTCACCATCTTCTCAAAGGTGATTGGAATGGCAAATGGATTTCAACTTGAGGTGATGCATTTTGGATAGTCAAACCACGGCAGGACTTATACAGTGAATGGCAGGGCACTGACGAGTGTCATGGAACAGCGGGACCTGGGAGTACAAGTGCACAGTTTGCTGAAAGTAGCCGTGCAAGTAGACAGGGTGGTAAAAAAGGCATTTAGCACACTGGCCTTCATCAGTCAGGGCACTGAGTGCAGGAGTTGGGACATGATGTTGCAGTTATACAAGTCATTGCTGAGGACACACTTGGAGTATTGTGTACAGTTTTGGTCACCGTTATAGGAAAGACATTGTCAAGCTGGAGAGGGTGCAGAAGAGATTTAGGAGGATGCCTCCTGGAGTAGAGGGCCTGAGTTATTGGGAGAGGTTGGCCATGCCGGATCTTTATTCCTTGCAGCACAGGAGAATGAGGGCTGAACTCATAGAAGTTTATAAAATCATGAGGGTACGAATAAGGTGGATGGTCATAGTTTTTTCCCCCCAAGGTTGGGGAGTCCATAAATAGATGGCACAGATACAAGATGAGAGGGGAGAGATTTAAAAAGAGACCCAAGAAGTTATAGAGAGGGTGGGGCGTACCTGGAACGAGCTGCCAGAGGCGGGTACAATTGCAACATTTAAGAGGCATTTGGATAGGTACATGGAGGGGAGGGGCTTGGAGGGTTATGGACTGAATGTGGGCAGCTGGGACTAGCAGGGAGGATGCTGTGGTGGGCATGGACCAGTTGGGCCGAAGGGCCTGGTTCAGTGCTGTATTGCTCTATGGTCAACAAGTGGCATCTTCCCAAAGCTGTAACCCACCAACCTTCCCCAGCAAAATATAAAATGAGGTAACAACTCACTGTACAGCGAGGACAAAGCCACTCGCCGTTGGGGATTTCTGGAAGTGGCGGATTGAGGCAGTGAATGTGGTAGGACGATGGGCAGGCGTCACAGCACAGCAGCTCTCCACCATCTTTGCAGACCCGACAATATTCCATGTGATCGTCCTCTTCTTCCCGCTCAGCCCCCAACTCCACTTCTTCCTCTTCTTCCTCCTCCTCCTCTTCTTCCTCCTCCTCCTCTTCCTCCTTTGCTTCCCACTGAATACCTTCTTTCTCCTACAGAAGGACAGAGCAGGACTCCTTAATTATGCTTGTTTTACCAATATTTAGGTTCCCCTCGATGGGCAAGGAAACAGATTCACTTTAAGTTGGCCGAACATACACTGGTCAGAATGCCATGATCTTGTAAATTCCCATGTCAATCACATCCAAAGATGCACTAATCCACCACTACAATTAGCAGAAATAATTTCACATGCAACTTGCTTTATGTGGCTACCCGCCACTTACTGAATTTTGCTGGTAAAGCAAACCAGCTTTTAAACAGGAGACCTTGCTGTAGTCTCAGTTATGGGGAGTTATATTTACAGTCTCTACCCTAGGCAGACGCACCTGATTCGAAGAGTCATAGAATCACAGAAATGTATGGCACAAGTGGCACCATTGCTTCCACTACATTCATAATGGCTAATGAAGTTGTTATTAGGAAAATATCACTTCTCAGTCCTTGGTTGGAAGCATTCACCCCGGTACTAACACACAACTATACATCTCCAGCCTCCAATAGCATCCTCTGCACCCTCTCTTGCATGATCATGTACTTCCAGTAGTATTACTCTAGCTGTGGGCTACCTAATGCTAATATAGAATGAGCAGCAAAGGAATTCAGCTCATCTTGCTCGTGGTTTAGTCGATTCCAGCTCATCACCCATCTCATTCGACAGCAGCCGCCTTCCTGTCTGGTCTTTTCGGTTGAAATCTGTACACTTCCTATACAAGTGAGCAGTACTCACACAGTGTGGGCAGCTCCACTTCCCTTCTGGGGCTTTGTCCAGTTCTGGATCCAGGCAGACTAAGTGGTAAGCTCTGGGGCAGGTATCACACAAGATGATCTCTCCTCCCTGCTGGCAAACCTCGCAGTAATCCTGATGATCAGTCTCATATCCATCTGCCTCCTCCTCACCAATCACTACAGGTTAAGAGTCAATTAGTTACAGTTAAACAACAGAATACTAGGGGACAATTCAATGCAAAGGAAGATTTGCATTTCTACAAAAGTACTGCAGATTCTGTAAACCTGAAATAAAAATCAAACATGCTAAAAATGCTCAATGGAGCTGGTTGCATCTGACAAGAGAGAAGCAGTCAACAGTTCTGGTTCATGACTTTCCATGAGAACTGGGGGAAAATATCAAATGAAACAAGTTTTAAACTGCAGAGAAATGGAGAGGTGGGGTGGGAATGTAGAGACAACGAAAGGAAAAGGGCAGAGAGAACAAAAGGGAACTATTTGTACAATGCCTTTCATGACCTCAGGATGTCCAAAGTGCTTAGCAATCAATGAAGTATTTTTTTCCCCAATGACAGCCATCGCCAATAAGCAAGGAATACAAGCTCCCACGAGTACCAAATAATTTTATTTTTTTATTGAGGTTGGTTGAGAGTTAATACTGGCCAGGACATTGGAGGGAACTCCATGGCTTTTCCAATAATGCTCAGGATCTTTTACATGCCTTTTGTTTATCAAAATATAGAATATGGTTTTAATGCTTGGCACAGGGCATGAAGATTAATTTCCAAATGAGATACCAGGTAGGTGGGACAGGAGACTGAACAATTCCTGGAGACCTCTTGACATCAGAATTTAGGATTCTCTGGAACAGACGATCTCTTGTATGGGTAAGAAATAAGTTGCACTTGCTACAGTTTGGGCATCCCCTTGTAGGATCTGGAGGACAGTAAAGGGTTTAGGGAGCAAGACAGAGAGTGGGATTAGACAAGGGAACATATTAGAAAGGTCTGGGAACTCAGTAGGTTTAGACTAGTATGATATTAAAGGATAGCAGCAGTGATCACAGTGAATAGAGGGGAACCTGTAGATATAGTGCATTTGGATCTCTACAGGCATTTTACAATGTGTTGCATGAAGAGTTGGTGCACAAGATATCAATGGGAGAAGTGTGTTAGCATGGACTGAAGACAGGTTCTCACACAGAAGACAAAGAGTTGGAATAAATGGGTCTTTTGCAAGCTGGAAGGATGTAAATAATGGAATGCCCAAGGATCAGTTCTTGGTCCTCAATTATTTACTATCAATAGTAATGACTCAGAGGAGGGCAGAGTGTAAGATATTCAAGCTTGCCAATAATATGAAAATAGCCGAGAAGGCATGCTGCAATGAGAATACTTGGACTCTGCAACTGCATGTAGATATGTTGAGCAAGCAGGCAAATGGAGTTTAAATGGAAAGTATGACGTTATGCTTTCAGTAAGAGGAATCAAAAGGCCAACTATTATCTAAACAGAGAGACATTGCAAATGAATGTGGTACCGAAGAATCTAGATGTTTTTATGCATGAATCACAAAGTTACCAAGTAGGTGCAGCAAGTAGTTAGGAAGGTCAATACCATATTGGCCTTTATTGCGAGTGATTTGGAGTTTAGAAGTATTGTTACAATTATACAGGGTATTGGTGAGGCTGCACCTGGAGTACTCCATGGGCCAGTTTGTGCTGAAACACAGTCTGATTATGATGTAACAGCACAATAACTGGAACAATTTCCTGACATCAAAACCACTAGGCACAGTAAATTTGAAGCTTATAGTGCAAAGAAAGAAGAGGCAGAGAAATATTCAGTGGGATGCTCATGTCGAAGCCGCTACCTCTGCCTGTAGTCATCTTGCAGCTTGTATCTTTTAGGAGGCAGGGAATAACTAGTCATCCTAGCAAGTCTTTCTTTTTCCTCAAAGATCCCATGTCTTCAACCACGGACTTGACTCATTCTTTTTCTCCTCTGCAAGGCTTCTTGCTGCCTCTGTTCGCAGACTGCCTGCACATGCTCTCCCAACTGTCGCCTTCTAAGAATGTTCTCTCTTATGTTTTAATTTTTAAACCAACATCCAATTCAATTTGTATCCTTAAGTATCACAAATTAACGACCTTGAGAATGGAATGATACCATGTGTGAGAACCAGAGGTAGGCTTACCACCACACCTTCCCCATTACCCCTAAAGCAGTCCTCAGTATTGGCAAATCCCACCCCTGGTCCCAGGCTGCCAATCTAATTTAAAATGAAGCAGACACACAACCTCCAGGGTTTAATCTGGCTGGAGTACAGGAACAGCTGGACGTTCAGCCATTGGATCACAGTTATGCTGCATTTTAGTTCTTTTGATCCACTTTCCCTGCAAATCCCTTTTATAGTCTTACCAACAAAATCTGTCTGTCTGTCTTCAAGTATCCTTTTGGATTTTGGAGGGAGTTCCAGATATTTTCATTTACAGATTTCCCAAATTAACTGGGTTCTAATTTTAAGGTTATATCCCTTTGTTCTAAACATCCCCAACAATCTCACTGTTCTTAAAGTTGTCGAGCAAATCACTCCTCCGTCCCCAAAACTCTGGAGAATACAAGCAGGGTTTGAGTGAACTTTTAAGCCCTGAACAGCACACACTAAATACAGTTATTCACTTACTCTTCCTCTTCTTTCTGCCTACTTTTGCTTTCAGCTTTGCTTTCTTCAGGAGCCCGACTGAGCTATCAGATCGAATGGATGAGCTGTGTACACTAGCATTGTCGAAATCGGAATCTCCATCCAAGTCTGCCTCATCACTCTGAAAGAGCACAGCAAGAATGTTTAAGAATGACAGCCATTCTGCGGTCACGCCAAAATAAACTAAAACACATTGAAGGTAACTCACAAACACACAAAACCTTCCTTTAAAGGTAGGCATGGTATGGGAAAGGAGAAATAAGTGCCTCTGTCCAAAAGACACCAAGACTGCACACATGGGCAGATTCTGCCTTAGAAACCACAAGTGAAGATTGTGGTTTACCAAAAGACACATCACAACACTTCGATTAAGGACCAGTAGTTTTGATAATATCTCAGACCATTCAATGCATCAAGTAGGAGTTTTAAAAGCAATTTATTAAAAACCTACCAGTCCCTTATTACTGTTATAAAGCAATAGTCATGTGCCTTCTAAAAACCATCCCCAGTACAGTATAATGAAAGACTAGCCCCGACTAGTAATGTTTTCCAGTACTACAGAGCAACAAGGCTGCACCCACCAAGACAATGCTTCAAAGTAATATTATTTTTACCACCTTTTCTACACATACATATTGAAACTCCTAGATCATGACAAAAGATGAATCATAGGCTAGCTCTTCACCAGGAAGACAAACAAACTCACACTTAGTGAACGTCACACTAAAAGCTGGAGGAACTCAGCAACTCAAGCGGCATCAATGGAGGAAAATGGACGTCAACATTTTGGATCCAGACCCTTCATCTCAACTCAAAACATCAACTGTCCATTTCCCTCCATAGATGCTGATCCTCCATCTTATTGTGTGTTGATTCAGATTCCAGCATCTGCAGTCCCTTGTGTCTCACACTTACCGAGGAGCTTTTCTTCCTCTTTGATCCCATTATGCCCAGCTTAATCTTCAACGGAGCCATCTTCTTCCTCTTTTTCTTCTTTCCTTCTGGGACCCTTGGGCTCTTGCTCCGCCTTTTCGCACCAGGACCTGTTAAGACAGGGAGTGGACTTTTGAATCTCATTACCTTTTCCTCAAAGGATCCTAACTCCCCAGTAATATATGGGGATAATACAATTTTATGTCCAATCAAAAGCCAGACTTTCCCAGAAGGATCCTGCTGTTTCAGCCTTGACCAGCTGCACAATCTCTAGTGTTGGTGGCCTATATTTAGCTGGGGCTGGGGCAGGACAGGGATCCGGAGCAGAGACCGAGAGACAAGAAGGGCCAGGGGCTGGAAGGGGCAGGGTCAAGGTCTGGGTCTGTACCAAGCCGGAAGCCATGGGAGGGCCCTGACAACACTCACCTTTGCCCTCTTTGGTCTTGGCCTTGCGGATGGGTGGCACTGGCAAGGCAGAAAGGGTTCCCGCCGAGGCGCTGGCAGACACCTGCTCTACTACAGCTGCTACTGCTGCCGCTGCGGCTGCCGCTGCTACTGCAGCCGCCGATCCCTTGAACGGGCTGTTGGCGCTGAACTCCCTCCATTTGGCACCGAGAATAGTCATCATTTTCGACATTGGGATCTTCGGGTTCTTCTTGGCAATGAGAGGCCTGGGTTCAAAAGATATTTATTTGAGTGCGTAGGCCACACCATTTGAATTAAGAGAAGCCAGTGTCACAGTATAAACAAAGCAGTTTTACAGACATAGGCCATTCAACACCACCAGTCTATTCTTCTGTCTGTGCTCCATCCTCCATCTCATCCAAACTACCTGCTATGGCTTTCTCTCTTGTATACTTATCTAGCTTCCCCTTCAATGGATCTGAGGAGCCTGCATCATTTTAAACACAGACTTAAAATAATCAACATGTGCAGATAGATATTTTTTATATATAAAGTTTGAGCGATCTGGAACACAGGGTCATGGACATAGATGTAATGCTTTCAAAGGGATTTGGATAAATGTTTGAAATGGAAAAATTGCAAGGCTTTGGGGAAAAGGTTAGATCTCTTTTTAAAAGAACCAGCAAGGACTTGCTAGGGTAAACAGTTCTCCTGTGTCGCACGATTCTATCTTTTGTTATTATTTACACAGCCTGGTGAACCAGGTTAGGGCAGTGTTGAGGAGGAAATTGCCAGATGTGGTTAGACTGCTCAATGACTTCAGTTTACAGTACGCTGGTGGAGAAGGGCTGCAGACATCTGGTCCTGCTGTCATCTATAGATATCCGTCCCCGATCTGATGAGAGAACTATGATATCTTTCAAGACCCTGAGACATCGCAAAGTGCCTTGCAGACAACAAATGATCTAAAAGCACAGTCACTGTTGCAATGTAGATTTGGAAACAGGCAGAAATGTGATAAAGACCAAGAATGTTGTGTTGAAAGTGGGGAAAAAGAGATTGACCTCCTTTGGTAGCTACACCTTTAGCTGCACAGATTCCAGGCTCATTCCTCAAATTCCTCCACCTCTTCCTTTAAACTGCTCCTTCATGGTAGGACCGAATTTTCAGCTAACAGTCCGAGAATCCGCCTCACCGTAACTACAGTTCAGCAACATTTCTACAAAGCACCTTGCAACATAGTATAGCTTTAAAAGCATTGCATAATGTAAGGATTTATTACTGTCTAAAAGCTAGGAGCCAAACTAACAAAAAACAAAATTACGACAGATGTCAAAATATTCTTCAAACAAAGAACAATCAACATATGGAAGTGGCTTCTGGGACGGACAGATGGATAAATGAGTTAGGACCATCCTGGTGAGAGTGTAGCACGTGAACAGGTATTTCAGAAAAAGACCAGATGATGGTAACGAGGAAGGGTGGTAGTAGTTATGCAAAGAAGCTTGGCAGCCCAACAACTATATATGCTGTTCAGAACATGTTGAATGAGAAGACAGCAAAACAGGGGGTTACATTACTGAACCCACCACAATAGCTGGAGAATTTAAATTCAAGTAATGGGATAAAATATGGAATAAAAAGCTAAGATCAGACACAGTAATCGCAAAAATACCAGGCTGTTATAAAAGCACCTCTGGTTCATTAATGCCAACTTTACTTAGTCTGAACTACATGCCATGACAGACGGTATTAAGTTGACTCTTCACTGTCCTCTGAAATGGCCCAGTATGCCATTGCTCAGGATGAAAATAGGAGCAGACAATATATTTGCAGGCTATCCCCAGGTTATGAACGGGTTCTGTTTTTACAGACATCCTTTTTGTCCAAAAGTCAGAAAATACACAAAAATCACAATATGCCAACCACAGCTGGGGCTTTTCTCTTTGGAGAGAAACAGGATGAGAGGTGACTTGATAGAGGTGTACAAGATGATAAGAGGCATAGATCGAGTGGACAGAGACTTTTTCCCAGGGCGACAATGGCTAACACGAGGGGACATCATTTGAAGGTGATTGGAGGAAGGTATAAGGGGGATGTCAGGGGTAAGTTTTTTTATTTAAAAACACAGGGAGTGGTGGGTGCGTGGGACACACTGCCGGCAGAGGTTGTGGGGGCAGATACATTAGGGACAATTAAGATACTCTTAGATAGACACATGAATGATAGAAAAATAGGGGGCTATGTGGGATGGAAGGGTTAGATAGATCTTAGAGCAGGATAAAATGTCGGCACAACATTGTGGGCTGAAGGGCCTGTACTGTGCTGCGATGTTCTATGTTCTATACCTCCACAGTATTGTAATGAACGGCATCAAAAGTACACAAGACTGATAAGAAAGAACGATTACAAAAAGTCGGAGGGGGGGGTGGGGGAGAGTTAACTAGCTCTGCCATTTGTAGGAATGAACGCACATACATATGTCAGACTTTTGAAATTCATCACATTATAGGAGCTCGTTCGTACATACAAGTGTCCAGAATCTGGATGTTGGTATCCCAGGGACAGACTATATTCACAATCTATACACAAATAAATGCTTTATAGAAGTTCTGAGGCACATGTGTCCTTTTCATATTTAATGGCACTTAAGAACTACTTCCTCTGAGCTCACCTCATAAACTGGCTGAAGGCCTTGTAGTTGGTTAAAGTGCGGTAGTCATCCTCTGTGAATACGTGGTCCACATCTTCCAGCCCCCAGTCCTCAAGTAGCCGGGCTGAGGTCTTCGGTTCAGGCTGTTACAGAGGGGCAGCAAGCAAAATGTTATTCATCAAGCCTGGCAGAGTCATACACTGTTACAGAATGGCATTCGGGACCAGGCTTCCTCCTTGAAATTTCAATTAGTCCTAATTTCCTGATCTTTCCACTGTAATGTAAATATGCCCAAGCATTTAATCTCATCACCGTTAGAAAATTATTCCTGAATCTGCTTCCACTTTTGAAGCAACAAGCTCTGTGTCCTCTGGTTACTGACCCTCCTGCCGGTAACACCAGACTCCCCGTCTACTCCATCAGAACCCTCACACCATTTTCCACTCCAAGGTTACAGACACAGAATAAAAACAGAAACCTGAAACACTGACTGTTTCTCTCTCCACAGATGCTGTCTGACCTACTGAGTGTTTCAAGCATTTCACGTTTTTATTTCTGACTTCCAGTTTTTTTTTGATTTCCAGTCACAAACCTAAACCCTTATCCTGCACCTCATCTTCAAGGTAACTTGAAGGTAACTTAAGGTTTGAACCATCTTACATCCATCTCGCCAACACACCCTAAACAAAATTCAACATCACGTAATCTGTGTGGTTACACCACATGTAACCAGTGGGTGTACCACAGGGATCAGTGCTGGGACCTTTGTTGTTCATCATACATATAAATGACTTGGATCAGATTGTCTGTGGTCTGGTAAGTAAGCTTGCTGACGACACAAAGATTGGTGGCATTGTAGATAGCGAGGATGGTTGCCTAAGCATACAGATCAGCTGGAAAGTTGGGGAGAGCGGTGGCAGATGGAATTTAATCCAGATAAGTGTGAGGTAATGCATTATATGAGTCATCATATACTGGCCAGACATATACAGGAAAATGGCAGGGACCTCAGAAGCATTAATGTACAGAGGGATCTTGGGGTGCAATGTCATAGCTCCCTGAAAATGGTGAAACAAGTGGATTGGGTAGTGAAGAAGGTGTTGCTTGCTTGCCTTCATAAGCAGGTGTATTGAGTATAGGAGCTGGCACATCATGGTGCAGCTGTGCAAAACACTAGTTAGGCCACACTTGGAATACTGTGTGAGTTCCAGTCACCACACTATAGAGAGAATGTGGCAGCACTAAAAAGAGTGCAGAAGAGATTCACCAGGATGTTGCCTGGAATGGATGGCTTTAGGTACAATGAGAAATTGGAAAGGCTGGGATTGTCCTCACTAGAGCACAGGAGGCTGAGAGGTTTACCTCAGAGGTTAATAAAATACGAAGGGCATAAATAGGGTAGATAGTCAGTCTTTTCCCAAGGATACAGGAGTCTAGAACCAGAGGATAGGTTTAAGGTGAGAGAGGAAATATTTAAATGAAACCTGAAGGTCAAGTTTTTCCACACAGAGAATTGTGGGTATATGGAACGATCTGCCAGAGGTGGTGGTACAGGCAGGTATAATCAAAGTGTTTAAAGATCATCTGGACAGGATACGAGCCAAATACAGGAAAATGAGATTAGTTCATCTTGGTTGGCACGGACGTCAGGCTGATGGGCCTGTTTCTGTGCTGTACAACTCTATCGATGATGCCTCCTCAAGTTGAAGGCAAAGCCACACCAAGTTTATTTTCTGCTTAAAGCCACCAATTGTTCCAGCAACTCATAATCAATTTCAATACATGGCTGTAAAGACACAATTAATAATGGCTTCCTCATCTTTTAAAAGATACATAAAGAAAAAACAAAGACAGCTCTGCATTTTTCAAGCACCTATGCGATGTGGCCAGTGCTGAGAACAAAGATCCTCAGCCTAACGCTATACTGCTCAACATTTGCAGCTCTCAATCTGATATTCAGACACAACTTACTTCTCCTGCATTGATTTGCATATTTTTACCTGGTATCAGACAGCAATGCAATAAACTTCCACATTCTGTCGTTACAGTCACTTCTACACCATCAAATGTTGCCAAGCAAATGTTAAATCAGCATACACCTTCCTCCTCCTCCCTCTATCCCCAGTTGAACTCCTTACTATGAAAGGAGTTTGATACAGAAGTAATGATATCGTCCTGCGATTATACAAGCCCCACATATCGCAACTGGAGTACCATGCACAGGTCTAGTCTCCCCATGCAAGGAGGGATATACTTGTAACAGTGGTTCGCCAGATAGGTTTTTGGGATGGGGTGGTGGGAAGTGTATGTCCTATGGGGAAAGATTAAGCAGACTGGGCACATTCTCCCTAGAGTTTAGAAGAAAGGTAATCTCCAGGAAATAGAAAGAAATTATGGGGGTTGATAGGACAGATGCAGCGATGACAATTTCCCTGGCTAGGGTGTCTAGAACCAAGAGTCACAGGCTCAAAATGGGGTGGGGGGGGTCAGCCATTCAGTACAGAGATAAGAGTTTTTTTTTCACTACAGGAGAGCAAATCTTTGGAATTCTCCAGCCACGAGGGCTGTGGAGGCTCAGTCGATGAATATGTTTGAGACAGATTGATAGATCTTAAGGAAATATGGGATCAGTGCAGGAAAGTGGCGGAGGTAAAGTATCAGTGATCTTATTCAATGGCAGAGCAGGCAGAGGGGTAAAATAACCTACTCCTGCTTGTTTGTTTTTTGATGTTCTTATTACCTGACAGTGTGGATCAAGTAGGTAGAAGTTGGGGAGGAGAAACAGGTACCAGTGGATTCACAGTTCCAGTCTAACAAACTCTTTGTTTAAAAATAGTGATCTGAGGATATGCTCAGAAGCATGAGGTGGACCAGTCTGAAGAGGAACAGAAGCATGAATGGTCAGAGGACACAGGATGTAAACGTTACCTTACGACCTTCCTCCTCTTCATCGTCATCACCCTGATCCTTTTTCCGACGCTTGATTTTCTTCTCTTTCTTCTCCTTTCGTTTCTTCCTCTTTTTCTTGCCAAAGTCACTGCAACCGCTGTCTGATTTTTCTTTGAGATCTTCCAGCTCAGAGGCAATTTCGTCCTCACTTTCCTGTTATGATAGAAACAAGCAGATTTTCAAAACCTGTCAGCGCACTTTTCCACAGTGTGGAACAACTCAGTTTTGCAGCTGAGGAGCAGGACATTCGCCCCATCTACTCCATGCTTGTGCTCCAAATGAGCCTCCTCCCACCTTAGAAATATACAAAATTATGAGAGGCATAGATAGGGTAAATAGTCAGAGTCCTTATCCCAGGGTGAAAAAGTCAAATACTAGAGGGCATAGCTTTAAGGTGAGAAGAGAAAAATTTAAAGGAGATTTAAGAGGCAAATGTTTATTTAAACGTAGTAGGTGCCTGGAATGCGCTGCCAGGCAAAGTGGTGAAGCAGGTACAATAACAACATTTAAGAGGCATTTAGACAGACACAGGAACATGAAGGGAATGGAGGGATATAGACTATGTGCAAGCAGATGGGATTAGCTTCGATTGGCATTATGATCGGCATGGACATAGTGGGCCGAAGGGCCTGTTCCTGTGCTGTACTGTTCTATGTTCTATCTTCCATCAGACATTGAAAATTTGCTGCATTAAAAAGACATTCAAACACACTGTTCAGAGTTCTAACCACAGTTAACCTCTGAACCCTTCTAAAATGAAGTGTTGTTTTGGTAGGAGGAGAGAAGAGGGGCAGCATCCTGAAAGCAAGTAGGACAACAAAGAAAAAAAAGCCACACTGAATTTCACACTCAAGTCCCTGGAAAACAGATCTGGACAGGTCCCTGTGCTCCAGGAGGATGCAGTCAGTGTAGCAGGCAAGAAAAGGACAAAAATAATAAATACAAGCTGGCACATTAAGAAATCCAGATGAATGGTTGGGTCCAATAAACACTGGACCAACAGGCACAAGAAAGAAGAATGGTGCAAACCCTGGCACTGAAAAGGAGCCCCACTACAAAGGCACTGGAGGAACTCAGCGGGTCAGGCAGCATCCATGGAGAGAAACAGACAGTCGACATTTCGGGTTGAGACCCTTCATCTGGATTGGAAAAAAGAGATAGCTAGTATGAAAAAGTGGAGGGAAGGGGTGGAGCGAGAGCTGGCAGGAGATAGGTTGATCCGGGTTGTTGGGGGGTGATAGGCAGATGAGGGAGGGAGGAGAGTGAGAGTGATGTCAGAAGCTGGGAGGTGACAGGTGAGAGGGCTTAGGGCTGAAGAACACGACAACTGCTGAAGAAGATGGAATCTGATAGGAGAGGATCGTGAAGCATATAATAAAGGGAAGTGGGGAGGGGAACCAGTGGGAGGAGTGTGTGGGTGATGGGCAGGTGGATAGGGTGGGGGAGGAGAAAGAAATAGGGTGATGGAGCCAAGTGGATCAGGAGGAGAGACAAAAGAAAAAAGGGGGGTAAAAAAGGGACAGAGGGGAGCAGCTGCTGGAAGTTTGAGAATTTGATGTTCATGCTGTCAAGTTGGGGATTACCCAGGTGGACTACAAGGTGCTGTTCCTCTAATTTGCATTTAGTTTTTGAGAGCCCCACTATAAACCCTCTTCCTCTTTTGAAAGACAAAATCAGATTACATTTCTGTTTTCATGTCTACTGTGATGTCAGCTGCACAATGTGGCTAGACTCAGGAGTGAAAAGCAAGCTCAATGTATCCACTGCACATAATGCCACAAAACCTGCAAACAAGTAATTTCCACAGCCTTATGTTGAAGAGGTGCTGACACCCACAGGTTACTGCTCAAGGACAGACCAGTCCAGTCTCAACTGCAGTGACAGCGACATTCTATTCCAGTAACTCAATGGATATGTGGTGTGGTTCCGAGCAGACGTTCCAAACCACCTGGCAAAATACATCATCGCCAGAACTTACCAACAAGCACCAAGACCTCACTTGGCTGGTGGTGAGAGAGGCCCTCCCCATCAGATCGTTCCTGTACAGTCGGAATATCACTCCCAACACACACTGCCCTTGGGATGGCCCTGACGGGGAGGATCAGTCACCCACCATTTTGCAGACTGTGGATTTGCTAAGAGGGTCTGGACAAGGATGCAAGGGTCCTTGTCACGGTTCATCATGTGTAACAGAGGGCTCTCTGATTTATGGGCTGTTCCAGAGACACACACACAGATGGACATCAAGTGTTGCTGGAAGATCATCAAGTTGGTGGAAGATGCTCTTTGGTCTGCCCAAAACTTGTTGGTCTTCCAGCACAGTGAGAAGTCTGTAAGGGAATGCTGCCAATTGGCACAGGAGTATGTGCTGACAGATGCACTGAAGCTTGGTGCAGCCAATGCAAAGGCTTTGTGGGGAAGGACCACAGTCTACGGTTTTACCGCTACTGGACATTGAGGGACCAATTCTGGCTGGGAAGCTCCTAAACATGAGAAGGGTGTATCACCAAAGGGGGCCATGCGAGTGGCAATGGTGCTATGTACCAAAAAGATCTGCTAACACTACTATGTATAGAACCAGCAAAACTGTATAGGCGAAACTACACGAAAAATGTAAGGAGCTTTGCACTGTGTTCTTTTGCATTCATAATAACAATAAAATATAAAGTTTAGTTTCAAAATTTTAAAAAAGTGATCGATAGGAAGTGAGGGTAATAAACAGCACCCTCTAAACCTGCAAGACATAATCGTATATCGCCTCTCCTTTTCTTCCTGCTTCCTCCTTTCCCTGCTCGCTGTGTTCATTTTCTGTCTCTTCTCCCCATCTGCTTTTACTCTCTTCCTATTCCCCTCCCCTATTTGTCCATGCCCCATCACCTCTCCTCTGTTCACTCTCTTTATCCTTCCACTCATTCCTTCTCTCCTCCCACATGCACTAACAATTGCTTTAGGCAGACCAAGACATACCAGAGTTGTCTCAGTCTAGTTCTAACAAGCAAAAGCATGCTTTGATGAGTGCAGATCCCCAGAATAAATAAAGCTCCCTCCCTGAAATCAATCTGCTCCCGTTCCTTCCTTCACTGACCCCTACCTAGATCCCCAAGATGCACCCCACCCACATTTAATTTCTGGCAGGTCTAACTGAAGCACGAGGTCAACTGTAGCCAACCATAAAGTGCAGCACAGTTTAGCTTATCTCAATCAACTACAACAGCCTGCTGAAAAACTGGTGCGCTGACAGATCCCTTTCCCTGGGGTAATTAGGAATCAAGCTTGGTGTTTGGCATGCTGGACTGCTATAAGCAAAGTGACTGCGTTTTCCAAATGCAGGATAAATAAACAATGTTTGTGCATGCTGAGTGAAGTACACATGTAGGTTAAACAATATAAGCAGTCAGTTCCTCCAACACCATGCATTTATACAGCAGTTTTATGAAACATTCTTAATGAAATTAATAACAAATTAGACTAAGTTTGTCACTAAGCCAAATAATGGGCAAGATCTTCTACCTTAGCACCAGAACTTCCACCAGTGTTTCTCCAAATTAGAACATGATCTTAAGGTAAAAGTAGAACCTTCCACCATGACCTTTGTGCTGCACCAGTGAACACTCCCTGGAATCCAAAGGACAACTCAAAACTGCCACAGATTTCCCAGTCTCAGCCTGGAAAAACTACCTGCTGAACCTGTACCTGATTAATGGGAAGAAGTGGCTGCAAGGAGAACACTAAACAGACCAATTTTATTTTAGTTTTATGCAGTTAGTTTAACTGTTTGGTTGTTAAGTGTATCCATTGTCCCAGACAATCCTTACACGTGAGGCAGCGCTTCACCTATGAGACTGAGGGTGTCATTTATTGCATCTGGTGCAGCCTCCTGTACATTGGTGAGATTGGATGCAGATTGGGTAACCGCTTCATCGAGCATCTTCGGTCCATCCACTGCAACAGCCAGGACCTCCCAGTGGCCACCCACTTCAATACTGACATGTCTATCCATGGCCTCCTCTACTGCCACAGGCAGGCACAGGTTGGAGGAACAACACCTCATATTTTGCCTTGGGAGTCTCCAACCTCCAAGCCTCAACATCGATTTCTCTAACCACCCCTTCTTTTTCTTCCCCCCTCCCCCCCCCCACTCCTTTGTCTCTCCTTATTCCTCTGGCTTCCTTCCCCTGCCTTGATGACCTGCCCATCTCCTCTCCTCCCCCATCCTTTATTCTACGGTCCACTGTCCTCTCCTACAGGATTCCTTCTTCAGCCCTTTGCCTCTTCTACCTATCACCTCTCAGCTTATTACATCTTCTCCCCCTCCCACCTACCATTCCCCTCTCACCTGAACACCTATCCCCTGTCTGCGTGTGCTCCTCCCCCTCACCCCACCTTCTTATTCTGGCTTCTGCTCTCTTCCTTTCCAGTCCTGATGAAGGGTCTCAGCCCAAAATGTCGACTGTTTATTTCCCTCCATGGATGCTGCCTGACCCGCTGAGTTCCTCCAGCACTTTTTGTGTATTGCTCCAGATTCCAGCATCTGCAGAAATTTTTGTGTCTCCATGTTTTCTACTGCTTTAATTATTTTGAATTAAGATCATTCTTTTTTTTAAATAAATTCCTTGGTGCATTTTGAATGTTCATGACCATCAAAGATATTTTAACACAATTTCACAAGCAGATGACAAGTAAACAGGGGTGGATTATGAGGAAATCAATGGAAGCTAACCAGATAGACTTTTCCAAGTGTCAGCACAGCATGATGGACCAAATGGCCCTCTGTGTTGAGATTCTATCAGCCTTAACATGGCAGTTTATAAGCTCTCACGATCCTGCTACATAAAGCATCGTAGACCAGTGGTCTCACTTTTAGCAGAGACAAGAAAACCCAAAAGGAAATTAAACCACTATTCCCTCTACCTCTCTCACAGATACAAAAGAATGTCCTGGTCAGATTGCGGTATCAGAATGGAGAAGGACAACAGCCACCAGGAACAACTAAGTGTGGAGTTTGTGAAATAGCAAAAAATACAGCTGCTGGAAATCTGAAATAAAAATCAGAATATGCCAGTCAGGCAGCATCTGTGGATAGAGAAACAGAGTTAATATTTCAGATTTGGAGACCTTTCATCAGAACTGGGATAAAAATAAAAAAGGTAGTTTTAATTTTCAGAGGTGGCAGAATCAGATTTATTATCACTGACATATGACGCACAGGAGGGATGGATAGGACAGAGGGAATATCTGTGCTAGGGTGAGACCATGGGGGTTAATGGGGATTATGTTTCCCTGTCTGTATTATGCTTCCCTGTCCTTATTATGCATTTCTAATAAGCAGGCTGTGGGACATGCCCAGCAACTTGTACTAAAAGAGAGAGAAAAATGGAGCCAAAACCACTGTAGCAGAAGCAGACAGTCCTGATGTGGACAGAAAAAGTGAGTTACCCAAAGTTGGAGAATGTGATATTGACTCCTGCACCACACAAATTGCCCAGAAGAAAGACGAGGTAATGTTCTTCAAGCTTGCACTGAGGCTTGCTCTAACAGTGCCAGACACCAATTACAGTGCAACACAGCCACCTGCCCCTAGGTCAACCAAGCAGGGAGGATGAGCAGTGGCCAGACTATTCAATCTTTTTGGCTGTAGAGGGCTGCATGGGATGAGTGGCTTCTGGGAAGAGAAGAGGACGACCCAAACCAGGGAGTGAATGGGTAAGTATGTTAAAAAAAATACATGCCAGGTAAAATCAAACCATCAGCTGGCATGGTTTTAAATTCCCTTCCCTTGCAATGAATACTTTAATATGTTCCACACCTTCCAGGAGAAGCAGCAGCAATAGTCACCTGGGATCCACCTCACATCATAAACTGAAATTATGTCCGCAGGTAGCACTTTCTTGGTTCAAAGTCAAAGTCCTGCAGTCAAGCTCCACTCCAGAGAACAAGTACATAACCCAATTTGATACTGCCAGTGCCAGCACTGACAGTGTTGTGCTATAATTACTGCTGCCACCCTTTGCTTCAGACATCAAACTGGAAGTTTGGATTATTTTATTCAGAATACAGGAGAGACTATATTTGTTGTAATGCGAGAGACCTGGACAGGGTGCCTAGAAAGGGTTATTTCCTTAAAGAGTCTAACAATCAGGAGGGACAGATTTAAGGTAATTGGTAAAATGATTAGAAGCTTCTTTTTTCACCCGTGAAACAGTAGAGGTCTGAAACTCACTGCCCAAATGGATAATCACCAGCCCATCACACTGAAATGGCTGGAAGACCATTTGACATGTCGTAATGCACAAGGCTACAGATTGAGAGCTATGAAGTGGAATTTGACTGAGCAGCACTTTTCCAGCCACCATTTGCAGGATAGATCCTCTCCTCTTGCCATCAGTTTCAATGATTATTTTGAGAGGAAGGTAAAGAAAACATAGCTAATCCCAAGAGTCTAACAAGTCAAGTAAAGACATCTCAACTCTTAGGATTGCAGGTTGAAATAAAAATACTAACACTACTTTTCTGGGCTGACTGAAACAACGCTTCCCCGCTATAGGTAAAGATACAAAGCTGGGAATGTTTTTCTCAGCGAAGAAAGAGAATTCAAGGCACAACAGGAATGGTATTATAGATCAGTGGGACAGTCAAGAGACATGCTTTCAGACCCTTGTCTCGCAGCAGAGTACAAACTCCTTACAGACAGTGGCCGGAATTGAACCCGGGTCACTGGCACTGTAATAACGTCACACTAACTGATACACTACCATGCCTGCCCCACAGAAGATTGAGGGGTGACCTTATAGTGGTGTATAAGATCATGAAGGGCATAGACAGGCTGAATGCACACAGTCTTTTTTCCTAGGGAAAGGGAATCAAAAACTAGGGGGCATAGGTTTAAGGGGAAAGATTTAAAGGGGACTTGAGGGGCAACTTCTTCACGTAGAGGCTGGTGTGTGAATCCAATGGGGAAGTGGTTGAGGTGGGTACAATAACAACATTTAAAAGATATTTGGACAGAGAAAAACATTCCTGGCTTTGTATCTTTACCTATAGCGGATAGGAAAGGTTTAGAGGGATGTGGGTCCATGGCTGGCAAACGGGACTAGCTTAGATGGGCATCTTGGTCGGCATGGATGAGTTGGGCCGAAGGGCCTGTTTCTGCTCCGTATTACGCTTTGACTCTCGGTAATTATATTATGCTAGGACTCTCGGTAATTACAGGATGAGTGCTATCCTTACCAAGGATAAACCATCACTTGTTTTGAGATTCTTTTCAGGTGCAACTCTGATGTATGGTGCAAGAAAATCTTCTGCTGTCTCCACCAACATCACCTCCTCCTCTGGAGGAACTGGGATTTAGTGAGATATAGTTCAGCAGGAGGCTAATCTGCACATGCAATTCCAGACACAGTGTCTGCAAACTGCTTAACCACAAAGGGCATAGCAGCTAATATTGAGCATGTCCTCATGAGCTTTCTGACAATAGAATCTAATTGAAAGGTTCAGGGTGGTTTATAACATCAAGATACTCCACGTCTGGGATGCAGACTGCAATCTAACTAAGGGGTTCAATTAAGATTGCACTCAGCTTCAGGTCAAAATTCTTGACCTCTTTGCAAGCTTTCGGCTTGTAGCTAACTCCTCCTTCTTGATTCAGTGCCAATGGATACATATTTTGTTCTGGGCGTTGGTTTAATTTGTAGCTGGTTACTTGCCTGACAACAGAATTAACAACTGGAACCACCAGTTTACTAGTAATAAGCAAAGTTGGTTGCCTCCATACGTTACTGAACAGTTAGAATAAGAGACAGGTAGAGCAAAAGAGAACAGCGACCAAATGCCTACCTGTATTTCACGTAATTGGTAAAGCTGCAGGCAGTTTACCTAAATCTCCGTGTTTTACAGCCCTGAGCATTATTTCATATCATTCATCTTTTGGAAGGGTCACCAAAATTGTTGTCGTTTGTTATCACTGCCAGCCAGCTGCAGAAAGACACTGTCAAGTGATAGCAATAGAGGCCTTCACTGAGTGATAACACTCGCCCCTAACCTGCAGCACAGTAACTTGTACAAGGCTCCCTTTCTGCAGCTGTCACTCACTTTCTGTAACACCTACACCTTCGTACTTTAATAAGTACACCCCCATTGTTGTAAAGCAACTGATTCCCTCCCCCCCACACCACAGCTGAGCTGTGCCAGAAAATTTACTGGCTGTACAAAAGCCCACTGTATCCAATATGGACGCAGTGGATTGAATGGCCTTTTTCAGTGCCACAGATTTCTGTGATCTAGTCAGTGCAATATTTGTCCACATATTATAATTCTTTTGGGAGGTCAACGATTCTCTAAGATCGTAAACCAGATGTCAGGCTGTTATGTTCTCTGTGTTCTTTATTGGGAAGATTGGCACAGTAGTTCAACTACGGGGCAAGTAAACCAGAGATCCAGAATAACAATCTAAAGGACGACGTCAAATTCCCACCACAGATAGGGAGTTTAAATTCAGTTAATTAAGAATAAATTTTAAAAAAGCTATTTTCTTTACCTAAGTAAGGTTAGAGTCATAGAATCAGACAGGATGAAAACAGGCCCTTCAGCTCTCCGTATCTGGCCATGGCAGACATATGCACTAATCCCATTTCCCAACTCTCAGTCTTCTACACGATGGCATTTGAAGTACTCATCTAAATATTCAAAAGGCTGCAAGAGAACCCCTCAGACAGCGCATTCCAGCTTTTGTATATGTTTGATAAAGCCTTTGGAGTTCACTAAGGTCCCCTGTGCCCTTAGTTGTCAGGCCTATATCCAGACCCACAGCAACATTTGAAATATCCTACTAGACAGACCACTAGCATCCACCCAGTGGTTCACTGAGATTCAGGCGAATAAAGGTAATTGGCAGTTTGTTCACTAAGACACTAAACACAGCAAAATCATTCCTAGTAAATAAAATTTTTTTAAAACTGCAGATACTGGAAATCTGAAATAAAAACAGAAAATGATAGAAACATTCAGCATGTCAGGCAGCATCTGCTGAGACAAAGGGAGAGAACATTTCAGGTCTGGCATCCTTTGTCAGAACTGGGAAATCAACCCCATACCAGCTGATCTCACAAAATCTGGGGACCGATGTCTCAGAGACTGATCCCAGAGATGGCATAAACAACAACCTGACATAGTCACCCTCACAGATTCCCATCTGCCAGACACCTTCATCACAATCCCCAAGTAGGTCCTGTCCCATTGGCAGGATAGAGTTGGTGATGACAATACAAGGCAGATGGATTGGCACTGGGACCTGTATTGTGGTATACAGGCAGGGGCAAGTGGCCTAGGGGTCCTCAACACTTAACTCCATATCACATAAAGTCTCATAGCATTACGGCAAACGTGGACAAGTAAACCTCCTCTTTACCCTCATCTATCATCCTCCCTCAGCTGATGAATCATTTTCCCACATGTTAAACAATACTTGGAGGAAGCACTAGATGTAGATAGGGTGGGGAACTTCAACACCCATCACAATATTTTGGTAGGACCACCTCCAACATGAGTGCCAGACTGGGTCTGTGACCCATGCTGAACAAACCACACAAGTCATGAACCTACTTGGCCTTGTTTTTTGCAAATGCTTGTATCCACGACAGCAATGGGAGGGGTGACTGCCACAGAGTCCTTGCGAATTCCAGGCTTCACATTGAGGATATCTTCCTTCATGTTATGTGGCACTAAAATCGCATTAAACAGATGGGCTCAAAACTCTCCTGGCAACTCAAACCTAGGCCTCCATGAGGCACTGTGCATCAGCAGCAGCAACAGAATCCCTTACTGTAACATCACCATCAGACCAGGGAGCCAACTCTACTTCAATATCCAATTCAGAAAGATATGTCAGGAGCAACAGCAGGCACACCCTCACAGGGAGGTGCCAAGCTGTGACACAGGATTAGATGTAGGAAAAACAGGATGCAATAGACAGGACTGAGCAATCCCACACACTTCAGATCAGACCAAAACTTTACAGTGCTGTCACACTTAATCAGTGATGGACAGTTAAACAGCCGGTGGGAGATGGAGACTCTGAAATCCCCATCCTCAACAATGGCAACACACAAGTGCTGAAGAGGAGGCTGATGCATTGCGGCCACATTCAACCAGTAGCACCAACTGGATGATCCCCAACATCAGCCAATTTTATTGATTTCATGTGACATCAAGCAGCATCCAGGAGCACTGAATACAGCAACAGTCATGGGACCGGACAGCATCCCAGCTGTGGTACTGAAGACTTATGGAGAATTGAATAGGTATGTCCTGTCAATGCACAGAGGGACAAGTCCAATCTAATATAATTTCAATCATTAGCAAAATAATGGAAGATATCCTTTTCCCTCCAAAGATGCTGCCTGACCCATTGAGTTCCTCCAGTGTTTTATATGTTACTCCAGATTCCAGTATCTGTATCTCGTGTCTCCAGCTTACTCACCCACGTTGTGTTTGGGTTTCAACCACTTGATTCAAAACCTCATTACAGCCTTGGTCTGAATTGTCACCAAAGTTTTGAACTCCTGGAATGAGGCGAGAGCAAGGCAGCAGCATTCGACCCACTGTGATACCAAGGAGCCCTGGTAAATCTGGTTTATGGGCATCGTGGAAACTGCAATAGGTGTTGTCATAGCTTACAAAAGGTGGACGGTTGTGGGTCTTAAAGGTCAATTATCCCAGGGCCAGAATATTGGAGGGCAGTGTCCTAGACCTAAGTACCTCCCGCTTCATCAACGACCTTGTCATAAATTCAGAGGTAGGTCAATGACCAATGTCCAATTTAGTTTACAACTTTTCAGAAAATGAAGCAGTCCCTGCATGCTTGCAGCAAAGCTAAAACATCAGAGCATCAGGCCAGGGCTGACAAGTGGTAGATAACATTCATGCCACACATGGCCACAACAACTATCTCCAACAAGAGTCTAACCACCTACACCTGATAGTCAATAGTGTCATCAGGCCCAAAACCCACCATCGTTGGGGGTCATCGCTGATCAACTGCACAAGTCACATAAACCCTATGGCTATGAGGTGAGAGACACAGATGACATCCCAAAGCCTATCCATCCACCACACAACCATGAAAAGATACTCTCCACGTCTGCATGACTGCGGCTCCAGCAACACTCAAGAAGCTTGACACCATCCAGAACAAAACAGCCCATCTCAGCATTCACTCCCTATGCCACTGGTATACTCAGCAGCAATGTGTATTATCAATGAAGTAGGTGAGTTGCTCCAACACAGCACATCCCAGCGTACAACCACTCCCACCAAGGACAAGGATGGCAGGCAGATTTGTCTCCAAGTCATGCACCACATACAAATATATCACCGTTCCTCATTCATTGTTAAATCCAAATGCTGGAACTCCCTAACCAACAATTCTGTGGGAATGGCATCACCAGGACTGCAGGGTACAAGAAGGTAGATCACCAGCACCTTCCTGAGGGCAATTAGGGATGGGGACTAAATGAACATGCTGTGATATTAATTTCCTTCACAATGCATCTCCTTACTTTAGTTCCCTTTTGTTGAAACATTTTCTGCAAGGCTTAACAGGTGAGTGTGCAGAAACAAAAGCTGAGATGCAAGATGATAAGGTGTGAAAACTCCAAAGGGGGCTCGATAGGACAGATATACAGGACAGGATGATGCTTGGAATCCAACATTAAGGACCAGACGAATACACCCAATAAGGCACTGAGGAAAGCTCTTTACGTAACTTCATATGCAGTCCCTCTGGATTTCGAATAACTTACCTCCAGTCTGGTCTTGTGGCTTCTGAGGTGGCTGATCAGGCCAATGTGGGAACCACAGACTCGTCCACAGTTGAGGCAGGTGGTCAGTGACAGAGCGAGCGGTTGGATAGTCTGTGGTATAATGTGCTGCTCACACAGAGGGTGGAAGATGTAAATGACCAGACACATTCAAGAGGAAGTAGAATAAGTGCAAAGGAATAGAAAATAATGGTAATGGAGTGAGATGATTGGGTGTGGAAGGTGGCTCACACAGAGCAGAGGCATCAGCCAGGACTAGTTGGGCCATGACTTAAAATTTAAAAACTTTATTTACAGCACGGTAACAGGCCGTTCCAGCTCAACAAGTCCATGCCGCCCATTTAAACCCATGTTAACCTACCCGTATATCTTTGGAATGTGGAAGGACACTGGACCACCCGGGGGAAACCCACGCAGACACCGGCAGAACGTACAAACTCCTTACAGACAGCGATGGGAATCGAACGCCAATCGCTGGCGCTGTAATAGCACCGCGTTAACCTCTACGCTACCGTGCCTCCCCCTACTTTTTCCCAACCAAAATCCTTTGATGTCAAATTTCATTGGCGTAGCTCTCTGCGGAGAGAGTTCCTGATTTCCACTGCCCTTTTTGTGAAGAACTGCTTCCTGATATTGACCCTGAACAGTTCTGGCTTGTAATGTCCCCTGGAGATCCCTCTACTACGCTTGTGTATCTTTTCAAATCCTTTCTTTAATCCACTTTCAATGCTGTGAATTCTTCATGAACATTACCACACTATAGGAAGGATACAAAGAAGCTAGGGAGGGCGTAGAAAAGATTCACAGGGATGTTGCCGGGACTAAAGAGCTTGAGTTATAAAGGAGAGACTAGACTGACAGTTCTTCCTGGAGCAAAGAAAGCAGAGGGGTGACCTTATAGAGATTTATAAAATTATGAGGGGCATGGATGGGGTACATAGTCACAATCTTTTTCCCTGGATAGAAGAGCCTAAAACTAGAGGAGCATAGGTTTAAGGTGAGAGGGGAAAGATTTAAAGATCTGAGGTGCAGCTTTTTCCACACAGAGGGTGGTGGGTGTGTGGAACGAGCTGCCAGAGGAAGTGGTAGGGGCGGGTACAATTACAACATTTAAAAGACATTTGGACAGGTACGTGGACAAGAAAGTTTAGAGGGATATGGGCCTAACACAGGCATTAGAACCATAGAACAGTACAGCACAGCGCAATACAGGCCCTATCGGCCTACAGTGTTGTGCCGACCTTTAAACCTCGCCTAAGACTATCTAACCCCTTCCTCCCACATATACCCCTATTTTAAATTCCTCCATATGCTTATCTAACAATCTCTTGAATTTGACCAATGTACCATTGCATTCCATGCCCCAACCACTCTCTGAGTAAAAAACCTTCCTCTGATATCTCCCTTGAACTTCCCACCCATTACTTTAAAGCCATGCCCTCTTGTATTGAGCATTGGTGCCCTGGGAAAGAGATGCTGGCTGTCCACTCTATCTATTCCTCTCAATATTTTGTACACCTCTATCATGTCTCCTCTCATCCTCCTTCTCTCCAAAGAGTAAAGCCCTAGCTCCCTTAGTCTCGCCTCATAATCCATACTCTCCAAACCAGGCAGCATCCTGGTAAATCTCCTCTGCACCTTTTCCAATGCTTCCACATCCTTCCTGTAATGAGGCGACCAGAACTGGACACAGTCGCGTTGATAGGTGTCTTGATTGGCATGGATGACTTAGGGTGAAGGCCCTGTTTCCATGCTGTATATCTTTATGAATCTATTAACAGTTGTTGTCACTGATAGTAGTACTATGGCCTTTCAATTCACTCGTCTCTGTGCTTGAACCCTTATTTCAGAGAGGTCCACACTCCTGTTCTCCTTGTCTACAAACAGAACACCAACATGCCACTCCCAGGGGACTCCAACACTGTTATAAACCCCCAACAAAACAAGTCAACCTCTACCCTTCCTAGAGAAAGATACATTGACTAAAAGGATGCACCACAGATTCTGCAAAATTAAACAAGGCTAAAAATATTACACGCAACTTTAATTCGCTGGACACAGATAAAGAGGTGATCTATTTAAAATGCTTAAAATGGATTAAAGGATTTGATAAGGTACACAAATAAAGTAGAGGCATCTCCAGAGGACATTACGAGCCAGAACCGTTCAGGGTCAATGTCAGGAAGCAGCTCTTCATAAAAAGGGCAGTGGAAATCAGGAACTCTCTCCCCAGAGAGCTACGCCAATGAAATTTGACATCAAAGAACTTCAGTTGGGGAAAAAGTAGGTGGATGCATTTGAGGAAAAGACCCGTCACAATCAAACTGGGCTTGAGCATCTGAACAGGCTTCCCATTCCACGTAAGAGCTGATTTGTTCCTTCAGCATACTTGTCAAATAGAAGGAAAGTATCACTCACCAGTCTCTTCCGCTTTTTGGTTTTAGCTGGCTTGTTTTCTTTCTGTTTTTTTAACAGTTTCTTTCGTTTCTTTTTGACACCTTCACCTTCAGAGTGACCCTCGATGACTTCCTCCACATTCTCTTCTGTAACCAGAAACAAACAGAATCAACAGCTTCCCATACAGTTGGGAAATGCACTATTTTTGTTAGTCTTTGATAGGGACACGAAACGACAAGGCACTAGTTTTTGATGCAGGTCGCTAGAAAAATGCATCTGCTGTGGTATTAACAAATGTGCTCAATAATAGATTGGAAACTATGACAGCAGCCATATGTAAAATGTACTGTGTGTGATGGGACGGTGCAGAGGGAGCTTCACTTTGTGTCTGACCCCCGGAAGTGTGTGATGGGATGGTGTAAAGGGAGCTTCACTCTGTGTCTGACCCCCGGGAGTGTGCAATGGGACAGTGTAGAGGGAGCTTCACTGTGTCTGACCCCCGGGAGTGTGCGATGGGACAGTACAGGGGGAGCACTCTGTACCTAACCCGTGTTGTCCCTGCCCTAGGAGTGAGCGATGGGATGGTAATGGAGGGAGCTTCACTCTGTGTCTGACCTGTGCTCTCCCTGTTTTGTGCCTGTACAACCACATTTCACGTGTCTGGGTAGCAGGTGGCAGGTTGCCCTCTCTGAAGGATTTTAGAGAATCGGCTTGGCTGTTGTGGCAAAACAACAGCTGTGTGGTCATGTCTGTTTTACAGCAGCAGACTACACCATGAGTTAACTTACTTATTCGGTTTAACTTCAGTGAACACAGTCTCTGGTTTTACTGGTACTGTATGAAAAACACTAAACTGGTGGATTATATCTGTAAAAGGGGCTGCTGGTATACTGCTGTGGACAGCTGTTCATGTGGGACTAGATCACTGCAGGTGCCTGGCGGTTAATCAGATGTACAGCGTTCTGAGAGGCCCACACACTTGTGGGTAGACCTGACAACACTGGATTTTGAACATTTGTTCCTCAGAAAATGGTTTTGTGGGGTCCTGGAACCAATGGATGATCTTTCAGTTGCAGAGGGATCAGAAATGCACTGGGGAAGAAAAACAGGGAGGGGGGTTGTGGGGGGGGGGGGGAATAGGAAAAAGAGGGAGGGTCAGGAACATGCTTATAGAAGGGATGGTGTCAGGAACATACAGAGCCAAGGGGGCTTGGGAAGGGGTCAGAATAAGGATGCCCCCCAGAGTGGGAGGAAAAAAGGTGTCAGCAAACATCCCAATCAGCAGCAGCCCCAAGGTGACAGGGCAGGTTCAGGAATGGCAAAAGGGGGGGGCAGGAACAACCCTTGGGAGGGGAGGCGAAGGGGGAATGGAGCACGGACGTCCATCGGGATGGGGGTGCAGGAACGCCCCAAGGAGTGGGAGGGGAGAGGGCGCAGGTACGCCCCTTGGGGATTGGGGAGGGGCAGGAAGGCCCCAGTTGGTGGGGTGGGGGTGGGAAAGAGAACAGGAATGCCCCTCAGTGAAAAAAAGAGGGTAAAAAACCCCACTGAGATGGGGGAGCGGAGTGGAGCAAAGTCCTGCCTTCCCCCCCACAGCGTGGGGGGAGGCAAAGGGTGCAGCAACACCCCTCGAGGAGAGAGGGTGGGGGGCAAGGGGACAGGAATGCCCCCCCGGGTTGGGGGAGGGGCAGGAACACCCCAGGGGGAGAGGGGAAGGAACACCCCTGGGGGGGGAAGGGGGCAGGAAACCCCCCCCCCCATCGGGGTGGGAGGGGAAGAGGGCAGAAACTGCACTCGTTGGGGGCGGGGAAGTAACTCCCACCCCCCCCTTAGGGAGGGGGGGGACAGTAACACACCCACCCCACCCCCCTTAGGGAGGGGGAGGGGCAGGAACGGATGTCCCGCTCTGACCGGGGGGGGGGGGCGGCACTGCCGGCACCCACCCCGCCAGGAGAGGGTTAAGTGCCGGCACCCGAGGGCCGCCGCGCCTGCGCGGTGATGGCGGCCGCTCTGCGGCCTCGGCCCGGGGAGAGAGAGAGAGGCTGGAAAATTCCACCACCCCCTCCCAACACACACACACACACACACACACATACACAGGGAAATGCATCGAACTACCGGCACGCCCGGGGGGGGGGGGGGGGGGAACAGTAAGACACCGGCCGCCATGAGATAAATGAACGGGAAAATAAAATGAGCAAAGGGAGGGAATTAAATGCAGCAGAGAGGCTGCAGGAGAGGGAATGCAAAGTTGCCCGAAAGAGAGCGCACACACAAACAAAAAATAAATATATATATATATCTCTCTCTCTCTATGCAGCGAGCACGCATGCAGCCGGGCGGCCCGGCGCCGGGCCCGCTCCGCGTTGAGTGACAGGTCGCGGCGGTTGAGCGGCGCGCGCGGCGGCGGTTCAATTTCAAACGCGGGGCGGCTCGAGCCCGGCGGCGGTTGGGCGACCCCGGGCTGCACGCGAGGAGCGGGAGAGAGAGCGCGTCTCCTGTGTAAGACTTGAGGGGAAAAAGGGGGGGGGGGTTTACACACACAAAAAGCAATGGGGGTTTGGGTGCAAGATGACGAATGCAGTCGCCCCTCTGCAATGCACTCGGCTCTCGCTGCACAGGAGGGGAAGGCAGCGCACGGCGGCGGGGGTTTGCGGCCCCGGGCCGGGCCCCGGGCTCGGGCGGCGCGCGCAGTTGGCGGTTTTTTTCTCCCCCCCTCCCTGCGAGCTACCTGCCGCTGGCGGGAAAAGCGGGCCGCCTTCGTCCATCTCCTCCTCCTCCTCCTCTTCTTCTTGCCTCAGTGGGGATGCCATGTCCTCTCAGGAACCCAATAACCATATAAATCTATATAATTTCTCTCTTTCTCCCCCCCCTCCCTTTTCTTTAAAAAAAAGAAAATGCACACATGCAAAAAAAAAGAACTCTCTGCAAAACAAAACCCACACTCTGCAAAAAAAAGTTATCCCTCAGACTTTTTGTTGTTTTTTTTGTTCTTTTTCCAGCTTCAGCTTTCTTTTTTTCTCTCCCCCCCCCACCCCACCTCTCTGTCTTTTTGACACACAAGATTTTAAAAAAAAGTTGAGGGGACTTGCCCCAAAAAAATGTTTTAATATACAAGGGGAAGATAAGATGGCGTCCAAAATATTTTTCAACATTCCCCCCCCTCCCCACATCAACATCATCATCATAAGCGAGGGGGGAGAGGTGGAAAATTAATCAGTGCTCATGCTCAGATTGACGTCACCCCCTCCCGTTGCCAGGGGTACCGGGCATCCCATAATAGCGGCCGGTTAACTAGTTAGAACTGAGTCACGTGGTCCCTTAACCAAGTAACTAGTGGGGGAAGAGAAACTGCCCTGCTGGTCAGGGTGTAAGGGAGGAGGTACCCTTCACCCCCCCCCCCCCCACTAACCCTCACCCCTGCTAACTAACCAGGGAGATAAAGATCTTCAAGGTTAATTTGCAGTGTTTCCTAATTTTTTATTTTGTTTGAGGACTTAGCTATCCCTTTCTTTCTAATTTACACGTTTTTCCTGCATTGTGCAGAGAAACATCTTCCCTCCTGTTTGCAGCAACTTATCCAAAGAGTCAGGTCTCCTGTGCAACGCGCCCTCCTTTCTGAGCAGCTTGGGCTTTTTTTATATCTATGTGTGTGTGTGTGTAATAAAAAATGATGTACCCCTGGGCAATTTTGTTTAAAACTTTCAGAACTGGCTGCCCAGTGTTTCGCTGGCACGTTTTGTTTACCCTGAGCTGAAGTTAAGCGGGGATAATCAATGGATTTGTGCTCCTGGAGGCCTTAATGTGTCAACCGTGGCTCGCTGGGTTGCATTTTCTCACCTCTGAACGAGAAAGCATGGATTCAAGTCTGCTTTCAGAAGAACAGAGGACAAAATTCCAGCTGACACTCTCAGTGCCGGTGCTGAGGGAGCAGTGTTAAACCACCAGCCTTCGTCTCCCTGCTCTGACAGATCTAAAAAGATTATGTATCTGCCCTTTAGAAGTGTTTAAGGATACTCCCTGGTGTCCTGGCTGATGTTTAGCCCTCAATCACCATCACTGACACAAATTATCTGGTCATTATCACACCGCTGTTTGTGGGCCCCGTGCTGTGATCAAATTTGGCTGATGAGTTTCTCACTTTGCAACAGTGGCTACTCTTCATAATTGATTTAAAGCACTCGGCAACGTCCTGAGATGATCACGAGTGGGACAGTACAAAAGCAACACTTTTCCCTTTTCCTTAGCAGAATCCCCACCCATTTTATTTAGTCATTGAAGTATACAGCATGAGACAGGCCCTTTGGCCCAACTCGTCATGCCGACCAATTTGCCTGACTGAGCTAGTCCCATTTGCCTGTGTTTTGCCCATATCCCTCTAATCTAAACCTTTCCTATCCATGTACCTGTCCCAGTGTCTTTTAAATGTTGTCATTGTACCCACCTCTACCACTTCCTCTGACAGCTCATTCCATATACCCACCACCCTCTTGTGTGGAAATCTTGACCCTCAGATCCCCTTTGAATCTTTTCCCTCTCATTTTAAACCTATCCCTTCTAGTTTTAAACTCCCCTACCCTGGGGAAAAGACTTTGCCCCTCATGATTTTATAAACCTTGACAAACCTTGATTAATTTTCCACCTCTTTCCCCCCCTCACTTGATAGCACTGAGGAGCTTTGGCACTTGCCTGAGATATCTTTCAAAGGTGGGAAGTTTTTAAATTTTCAATATGGACAAAAAATTCATACTTGCATAATACGGAACGTTTAAGTCACCATAAGCCATGTTATTCCTGTGACTTAACATTCACATGATACTAGTTGTCATTTTAAATACAGCCCTTGAGCAATTACTTCCTGGGTGTTTAACACAAATTGCAGCTAATTCGCGTGCAAGGACAGAAGGTCCCTAAACTGCAGCCTTCACTGTAGAACCTTCCGGTGGCTGTGCCCAGGTTCAATATGTCCCTTAGCACGTAGTCCTGGATCTCAGAATGTGCCTGCCTACAGCACTCAATCATAGATAACACCAGCAAGTTTGGGGCAAAGCAAAAATGCTTTTTTCACTCCATTGCTGGTTTCCTGGGAGCAGTCGATGTCTGTCTCACTGTGTGTCTCTGAGAACAGCCCCTAGAGCATAAGGTCCAGTGTTACAAAGCTGTTTGTGACAAAACCTCAGCAAATACCTTTGCATCTTTCCCAAACCCTCCTGTCAAAGGTGCATTCTGGGGGTATACAAAAATATGATGGGTCGATAGACGGAAAAACAACCTACTGGAGGAACTCAGCGGATCGAGCAGCATCTGTAGGAGGAAAGGAATAGCTGATGCGAAATGTCGACAATACCTCCCCCCCCCCCCCCCCCCCATACACACAGATGCTGCTTGACCCGCTGAGTTCCTCCAGCAGATTGTTCATTGCCCCTGACTCCAGCATCTGCAGTCTCTTGTGTCTCCATCTGTCTGGACAGTTGGAAGCTTTTCCCCCATAGAAGGTGGTTGGAATCTGTCTGAGTGGCTGAGGGAGGCAGAGTCTCTCACTACATGTAAGCACTCGAATCACCAAGGTGTAGTAGGCTACAGACCAGCTGCTGGTAAATGGGATCAGTACTTGATGGCAAGGACATACTGGGCTGAAGGGCCTGTTTCTATGGTGTATGACTATGTCCATAATTGTAACGAGTCTCATACACAGTCCCAGCTGCCAGAGTATGGCCAACATCTTCTTTTCCAAAAATATACTTTATTCATATGTGAGGAAAATGTAAAAAATGAGAGTCATACAGGATTAGTGGGTGTTTAATGGTCAGCATGGATTCGTTGGGCCGAAGGGCCTGTTTCCCTGTTGTATATCTCTATGACTTTATGACTCACTAATAATTTGTCAAATGTCTAATACTAGAGGATATGCATTTAAGGTGAGAGGGGAGAAGTTTAAAGGAGATGTGCAGGGCAAGTTTTTACACAGAGAGTGGTGGGTGCCTGGAATGGGCTGCCAGGGGAGGTGGTGGAGGCAGATTTGACAGGGGTGTTTAAGAGGATATTAGATAGACACATGCAGGGCATGGAGGGATGTGGATCACGTGCAGGCAGGAGAGATCTAGTTTAATTTGGCTCGTGTTTGGCACAGACATCGTGGGCTGAAGGGCCTGTTCCTGTGCTGTGTTGTTCCATGTGCTATATCTTAATATATTCAGTAAATACAACAGGGAAATGTCTTTCTCTACATTCATTGCACCAGCGATTCAATACATAACTCTTACAGAGTGTCAACACCACTCACGTTTCCTCCTTAACAATGCGTCAGTGAAATGTTATCACTTGAACGAACCTCTCATACACGGATTCATGATCTCCCAATCTACGTCGTCATGGCCCTTGCACTTGTCTGCCTGCACTGCACTTTCTCTGTAGCTACAACAGTATATTCTGCATTCTGTTTTCTTTGTACTACCTCAATGTAATTATGGTATGATCTGTCTGAATGGCACGCCAACAAAGGTTTTTCGCATTATCTCAGCAATAAACCAATACCAGCCTCTCAGTGACCAGTGGCGCCACCTTTGTGTGTGGCTGCATCAACCTGTGTGTGGACCTGGAGTACACAAACACCAAGTGTCACTACGTGCTGAGGTTCGACCAGTCTCCGGTGTTGTGAAGAATGGGCCTGGCCTCGTTGCCATGCAATGTCCCATTCAATTGGACTTTGCTGCACTACCTGACCTTCGTGGAAATGTTTATGTCGAAAAACACCTTTGGTCACGTCCATCAGGCAGTGGTCAGCACGGGACATCCTTCAGGCCCTGTGGGAGAAGGGACACGGTGGATCCTGTGGGGTGGTTCCCCGAGCAGACCGTCCAAACCATCTGGCAGGATGCCCCCATGGCCAGAGCTCACCAACAAGCACCGAAACCTCGTTGTGCTGGCAGTGAGAGGGACCTTCCTGTATGGTCGGAGTCTCACTCCCAATGCACGCTGCCCTCGGGACGGCTGCGATGGGGATGAGATGGTCGCCCACCTCTTTGTGGTCTGTGGATTTGCAGAGAAGGTCTGGAGAAGGATGCGTGGGTCCGTATTGAGGTCCATCCCGAGCAGCTGTGTAACAGAGGACTCTCCGATCTACGGGCTGTTCCCGGAGACACACACACCGAGACAGACATCGACTGCTGCTGGAAGATCATCAACTCGGTGAAAGACCCACTCTGGTCTGCCCGAAGCTTGCTGGTACCCAATGTCAGGAGATGTCCATCAGGGAATGCTGCCGACCGGCACATTCCAGGGTGCAGTAGTACCTGCTGAGGGAGGCACTTAAGCTTGGTGCAGCCACCACAAAGGCTCCGTGGGGAAGGAGCACAGTCTAGGGCCCCGTGACACTGGACACTGAGGGGGTGTGTCCTGTGTAACAGCCCCACAAACACTTCACAGGAGCAGGAACATCTGTCTGTGAACTGAATCTCTGGGGATCATGCCAAAACTTTCAGATCTGGAGATAGATCTGAAACATTAATTGGCCCTTGTTGGTCGCAGATTTCTCTTTTGATTGCATAACTTTCTCGTATATAATGTTTTTCAAGAAGGCAATGTTGATTTTTTTTTTGTCTTGTGCAAATGAATTTGGGAAGTTGTAGGCGAACAAGAGTGAAGTGTTTTTGAATGTAATTGTTGCATTAACGGATCTTAACTGTGTGCTTGCTTGTGGGGTGATTTGGGGGAGACAGGAATGGATCGGACAAAAAGAACTTGTTAATATGTGAAAAACTTTGCATTTTTGATGATTTGGGTTGGGAGAAGAATATTGGCCATGGAAACTCCCCTACTCCTCACATAGCGTAGTTGAGTGGTACAGCACAGAATCAGGCCCTTCGGCCCACCACATCCATACTGACCTCTTTGCCTATCTACACTAATCCCATTTGCCTGCACTGGGTCCGTATCCTTCTATGCCTTGCCTACTTAAATGCCTAAGTGTCTCCTAAACATAGTCATTGTATCTGATTCCATCACCTCCTCTGGCAGCACGTTCCAGATATCAAGTGTCTCTGTGTAAAAAAAATTACCCCTCAGATCCCTTTTAAAACTCCTTCCTCTTATCTTAAACCTGTGCCCTCTTGTTTTTGATACCCCTACCATGGGGAAAAATTGCAGTTCTGGTCGCCCCCATTACTGCAAGGATATAGAGACTGTGGAAAGAGTGTAGAAGAGGTTCACCAGGATGCCACCCGAATTAGAGGGCATCAGCTATAAGGAGAGGTTGGACTAACTTGGGTTGTTCTCCCAAGAGTGTCGGAGGCTGAGGGGAGACCTGATAAAGATGTTTAAAATTATGAGAGGCAGAGATAGGGTAGACAGTCAGAATCTTTTGCCAGGATAGAAATGTCAAACACCAGAGGATGTGCATTTAAGATTAGAGAAGCGAAGTTTAAAGGTGACGTGAGGGGCAAGTTTTTTTAGTGGGTGGTGGGTGCCTGGAATGGGTTACCAGGGGTAGTCATGGGCAGTTTGGTGGAGTTTAAGAGGCTTTTAGATAGACACATGAATATGAAGGGAATGGAGGGATGTGGATGATACACAGGAGGAGGACATTTGGTATAAGTTGGCATCAAGATCGGCACAACATTGTGGGCCGAATGGCCTGTCCCGTACTGGACTGTTCTATGTTAAAAAGATTCTGACTCACTGCCCTATTCATGCCTCTCATAATCTTATATACCTCCAACAGGTCACCCCCTCAGTTCCTTTGCTCCAAGATACCCTGGGATCTTTCACCCACAACTGAACAGAGTTTCAGGCCTTGGAAAAGCAACGGCTCCTATGTAACACTCCCCCAATAATGTACTGGGTTTACCAACCTGGATTACATGCTCAAATCCTGGAATTAGTATTGAACTCATGTCCCACTGACACACAGAGGTACAAGAACAGCCGAACGATACCAATCCAACCCGACACCTACAGCCTGTGTCAAAACAAACATTCGCTGTTTACTCTGGGACTGGCCCGAACAATTCCGCGTTCAAATCCTGAGTTTTGCGCAGTATATCTGAGTTATGTCAAAACTGATGCCAGTGTTTTCTTTGTAAATATGTGCTTGTTCTGAGATCTGATCTCAGGAATTCAGGACACTAATTGGAGTTTGTTTTGAATGTTTTAACATAATTTAGCGATGCAGTTAATTTTGCTTGCCAAGTCAAGTGTAGCCTCTACTCGGTGTGAAGTTTGTACCAAGTCGCCAACTGTATCCACCGCATCATACAATCCCCTGTCCCCGTAAATGCCAGCCATTCAGCCCACTGTATCCAGCCCCTCTCCGTCTCACCCCTTCAGTTCATTTCTCTCTCCCTCATCTACCGATTCAGCAGAGCATGTATGCACCTCAACAACTCCGCCGGTAGCAACATAGAACAGTACAGCACGGGATGCTGTGCGTAACTAATTAAATGCCTCACTAAACTAATCCCTTCTGCCTACACAACATCCATATCTCTCCATTCCCTGCGCGTTCATGTGCCTATCTAAGAGCCTCTTAAACGTCTCTATCGTATTTGCTTCAACCAAGTACATTTCCTGGCAGCGCATTCCAGGCACTCACCACCCCCTGTAAAAAAAAACTCACCCCGCACATTTCCTTTGAACTTAAATGCATGCCCTCTAGTATTAGACATTTCGACCCTGGAGAAAAGGATACCGGCTGCCTCTCACAATCTTATAACCTTCTATCGGGTAAATTCTACCTTCATCAACCTCAGGTAAAGAAGCTACTCCTGAATCCCCTTTCAGATTTATTCTGACATAGGAGGAGGCCACTTGGCCCATCAGGTCCATTCAAGCTTCTAACAGAGCAATCCTGTCAGTCTATATGTCAACATCCAACAGGAGAGAATCCAGCCATCACCCCCTGACATTCACTGTCCATCACATTACCATCACTGAAATCATTATCCTGGGGTTACCATTGACCAGAAACTGAACTGGAGTAGCCATACACACAGTGTAGCTCCAAGAGCAGGTCAGAGGTTGGGAATCCTGTGGTGAGTGACTCGCCTCCTGACACCCCAAACCCTGTCCACTGTCTACAAGGCTCAAGTCAGGAGTGTGAGGGAACACTCTCCACTTTCCTGGATGAGTGCATCTCCAATAACAGTCATAAAGCTCGACACCATCCAGGACACAGCAGCCCGCTCGATAGGCACCCCATCCACAGCCATTCACTCACTCCACCACTGACACACAGTAGCAGCAGTTTGTACCATCTACAGGATGCACTGCAGTAACTCATCTTGTACAGTTGCTTATCTGATGCTCTGTGCCTGTGATGCTGCTGCAAAAAAGTTTTTCATTGCACCTGTGCACACATGTAGGGCGTGAATTATAGGGAGAACTTGGCCTCGTCGGATCGTTATTCCTTGGAGCGTAGGAGAATGAGGGGTAACCTCAAAGAAGTTTATAAAATCATGAGGGGTAGGGATAAGGTGGACGGTCATAGTCTTTTCCCCAAATTGGGGAGTCCATAACTAGAGGGCACAGATACAAGGTAAGAGGGGAGCGATTTAAAAGAGACCCGAGAGGTAACTACCTCACACAAGAGGGTGGGGAGTACCTGGAACGAGCTGCCAGAGGTGGGTACAATTGCAACATTTAAGGGGCATTTGGATCGGTACATGGAGGGGAGGGGCTTGGAGGGTTATGGGCCGAACGCGGGCAACTGGGATTAGCAGGGAGGATGCTGTGGTGGGCATGGACCAGTTGGGCCGAAGGGCCTGTTTCTGTGCTGTATTACTCTATGACTCTATGTACTTGTGCATTTGACAATAAACTTGACTTTGACTTTAGCAACTCCTTAGACAACACCTCCCAAACCCATGACCTCTACCAGCCAGAAGGACAAGCACGGGGACACCACCACCTGGAAGTTGCCCTCCAAGCCACACACCATCCTGACTTGGAAATATATCACCGTTCAAAATCCTGGAACTCCCTCCCTAACGCACTGTGGGTACACCCACACCTCAGGGACTGCAGCGGTTCAAGAAGGCAGCTCACCACCACCTTCTCAAGGGCAACTAGAGACAGGCAACTAAATGCTGGCTCAGCCTGTGAAACCCACACCCCTCGAATGAATATAAAAGAAGTCTCTTTCCCCCTCTCACTGCCCTGTATCTCAGCAACTTATTCTCTCTCGCAGACTCATCAACTCCCCTTTGATTTTTGTTTTGCTACTTACCTACACTCAGGAGTAACACAGCACATCTTTGAGATGTGGGAGGGAATTGGAGTATCCGGGGGGAAACCCACATGTCACAGGGAGAACGTGCAAACTCCACACACACAGACAGCGCCAGAAGTTGGGATCAAATCCGGGTCTTTGGGGCTGTGAGGCAGCAGCTCTACCCGCTGCACCACTGGGCCGCCGTTGATGGTACATGGGTGGGTCTCTGAAGCCACGAGACAGCAGCTCTGCCTTTGCCCTGCAACTATCTTATATTTCTGAGGCCTAATCTTGGACACCACAAGTGAAAAACATTGTGCACAGTTCCCCAGTCCAACCCCTGCATCATCTGACACTCTGCTGCAAGATCACCACACAACCTTCTCTTTTGGGACTAAAGACCATTGCCTGTATCGTCCACCCTGATAGTTATGGCCTCATTCCTGCTACCTTCCCAGTCAATCCTTTCTGCACCACCTCCAGTGCCTGTTGTGATAAGGATATGACAGAAAGGTTAATGCGTGGCATGTCCATTTGACACATTGACCTTGTACTGACTCTTTGAAAAAGCAATCCAGCTGGTCCCACCCCCTCATCCTTTTCCTATTTGTTTCCCTTTTCAGATACTTATCCAGCTCCCTTTTGAATATAACAATTAGACCTGCTTCCCCTCCTCCCTCTGGCAGCTTAGTCCAGACCTTGACCACATTTTCCCTCCTGTCACTTTCGGTTCCTTGACCAATTGTGCTATGCTCTTTGAGTCTTGAACCCACCACCAATGGGAACGGTTTCACTCAGTCTACATCCTACACCCTTCATGAAACACCTCTGTTCCAAGGACAATAAATAGTTATTAAAAATTTAGGATGAATGTAAATGGGTGGTTGATGGTTGGCACACTGGTCCTGTTTCTGTGCTATATCTGTTGCTATATATTTCATGCACTATTTATTTTGTAATTTATAGTAATATTTATGTATTTGCAGTGTACTGCTGCCGCAAAACAACATATTTCAAGGCATACAAGTCAGTGATAATAAACGTGACTCTGATTGTGATCTCTCTCTATGAGGGATATCCTGGAATGGGTTCTTCCTCCTCACCTTCTAACTAGGTTGAGTTGATGGGCAAGCGAGGGACAATACAAGAAAATAGGGGCAGGAGTAGGCCACTTGGCCCCTCAAACCCACCCTGCCATTCAATATGATCAGGCTCCAACTCCTCCTCTGTGCCAGATCCCCATAGCCCTCAATAGTCATGGAGTTATACAGCAGGGAAACAGGCCCTTCTGCCCAACTCGTCCATGCCAACCAAGTTGTCTACCTGAGTCAGTCCCACTTGGCCCATATCCCTCCAAACCTTTCCTATCCATGTACCTGTCCAAATATCTTTTACACATAATTGTACCCGCCTCTGCACTTCCTCTGGCAGCCAATTTCATAAACTTAATCTCTCAAAAAATTTATCTACCTCCACTATAAATCCCCCCAGTGATCTAACCTCCACAACTTTCTGGGACAGATAATTCCAGAGATTCATCGCCCTCTGCGAGAAGACATTTCTATGTACCTCAGTTTTAAAGAACCGACCACTTATCTATAACAGATTACAAGGAAATGTCAGCAGAGTAGGATTGCTGCTGCCTGGCATAGACTTGATGGGTTGAATGGCCTCCTATGTCGTAAGAAAATATGAAAATGAAACTGGTGCGGTCTGATATGTGACCCCTTCACTATGTCAAACATCTTCTCTGTGTCTGCCAGGGCAGTTCACAACCTCTTTTACAAAATTGTCATGTGAGATAATTGGATGCTGGTGGTGCAGTGGTTAAATTACTGGTTTACTAATTAGAGAGCAGGACTAGTGATCCTCAGTTCAAATCGCACCACAGCACCTGTGGGATTTAAATCCAGGTTAATAATATGGAAAATTTAAAAAATGGTCTATTTTATCAATGGGCAAAAATGTTGGATTATCATCTAAACCCATCTGGTTCACTAATGTCCTCATCAAAGGAAATCTGCTGTCCTTACCCAGCCTATGTGAGTGAGGGTGTGTGCACGTGGGCGTACATGCCTTGCATAGCGCTTGTGCGCATACATTTTGCATGTGTGTGTGTGTGTTTCTTATGTCTGTGTGCATACATGTGTTTTGCACATGCATCGTCTATGTCTGTGTGTGTGCTTTGTGTGTGCGTATGCCTGCCTTCTGTACATGTACATGCCTCGTGTGTGTGTGCTCTGTGTGCCGTGAGCCCCAAGTCTGCGAGCAGAGCCTGGTCTCCGGTCACGTCAGAACCCCTTGCCACTGGAGCTAGACGTCGCTCTGTCAAGTCTGTGAGGTGTCTGGTGTGCAATGACCTTGTGTCTTCCTGTCCTCAGAACTGGAGTGGATCCGAAGGGACTGCCCACATCAATTGGAGCAAGACTTCTCCACCCTTACACTCAAATCCTCTTGTGATAAACCACTTGCCTTCATAATTGCTTAATGTGTCTGCATGTTAACTTTCAGGAATTCTCATACAAAGACACCGAGGTCCCTCTGAACGGTACCCCGAGAGAATCCTCTCACCCCCCCCCCCCCACCTTGTTTTTAAATAGTGACAAAGGGTATGTGTTACGTTCTGCTGAACGGTAGAGAAGCCAGTCCCACAATCCCAGCTTGGACATGACCAACTGTTGCTGCAATGTCCTACAACTCCAAATTCTGGTCGCCTCATTATAGGAAGGATGTGGAAGCTTTAGAGAGGGTGCAGAGGAGATTTACCAGGATGCTGCCTGGATTGGAGACCATGTCTTATGAGGATAGGTTGAGTGAGCTAGGGCTTTTCTCTTTGGAGAGAAGGAGGATGAGAGGTGACTTGATAGAGGTGTACAAGATGATAAGAGGCATAGATCGAGTGGACAGTCAGAGACTTTTCCCCAGTGCGACAATGGCTAACACGAGGGGGCATAATTTTAAGGTGATTGGAGGAAGGTATAAGGGGGATGTCAGGGGTAAGTTTTTTACACAGAGAGTGGTGGGTGTGTGGAATGCACTGCTGGCAGAGGTTGTGGGGGGTAGATACATTAGGGACACTTAAGAGACTCTTAGATAGACACATGAATGATAGAGATATGGGGAGCTATGTGGGAGGGAAGGGATGGATAGATCTTGGAGCAGGATAAAATGTCAGCACAACATTGCGGGCCGAAGGGCCTGGACTGTGCTGTAACGTTCTGTGTTCTAGTGCCATCACAGGGGTTAGAACATAGAACAGTCTCTTTGGCCCATGTTGTTGTGCCAAGCTAATTAAGCTATCGACACCTAATCCCTGTCTGCTCATGGGTTTTAAGATCACAAGTAAATAAAAACAAAACTGCGGGTGTGGAAACCTAAGATAAAAACAGAAAACCTCTGGGTCAGAGATGGGGTAGGATGGAGAATGAAAGTGGCAGGCAACGGGAAGCTCAGGGTCACTTCTACCACTGTTAGCAAAGCCCGTGACCACATCTCATCCAGTTCCAGCGTGTCTGCTCTCAGCCACTCCCCTCCGGGACAGGACAAGAATAGATCCCTGGGTCCTCACCTTCTAAGCCACCAGCCTCCACATTCACAGATCATCCACCGCAGTCTTCGCCACCTTCAAAGATGTTCTGTCAACAGACACATCTTCCCCTCTCCTCCCTTTTCAGCACTGTGCAGGGACCATTCCCTTCATCACTTGGTTCACTCTTCCATTCCCACCAACCACCCCCTTCTTACGGCACTTTCCCTTCAATACAACGCTTATCCTTTCACCCCTTCCCTTCCCACCATCCAGGGACACAGATAGTCTCTCCAGGTGAAGCAGTGATCCACACGCACTTCTTCTAGTCTCGTGTCCCGCGTTCGGTGTTCACAGCATGGTCTCCTCGCTGTGAACCCAGATCGGGTGATTACTTTCTGGAGCAACAGTGTTCAGTCCACAGAGGTGACCCCAAGCTTCCTGCCACATTAATTCACCATCCCACTTGCACTCTGACCTAGGGGGACAGAAAATCAATGCCTGGCTTTTAAGGAGCCGTATCACCACATAATTCTCCAGACGAGATTAGTAGGAGTCTCGAACTCGCTTCCTCAATCGGTCGAAGCAGCTGCAGGTCAACTGAAAGTTTCAAAACAAGTTAATCACGATCATTACAGAAACCAGGGCAAGTGTTGGAATGCGGATCAGCCACAAACTAACCAAGTGCCTCAATGGGTTTGAAGGCCCAAATAGCCACCCACAGAACAGCAAGGGATGAACTATGAATGCCAGTTTTGCCCCCTTCCTGTGGCACAGTGGTGCAGCTCGTAGGATCGCTGCCTCACAGCTCCAGAGACCCGGGTTCAATCCTGGCCCCCAGTGCTGATGACTTGATCACTTCAAATATTTCAATGTGATTTCCCCCACCCTCCTTCGCTCCAGGGAAAACAGTCCCAGTCTCTCCTTATAACTCAAGCCCTCCAGTCCCAGTGACATCTTTGTGAATCCACACCCTTTCCAGCTCAATCACATCCTTCTTATAGCTGGGTGACCAGAACTGGACACAATATACCAAGTGCAGTCTCACCGAAGACCTGTACTCTTGTAATATGATGTCCCAACTCCTGTACTGAATGCCCTGACCAATGAAGGCAACCGTGCCAGACACCTTCTTCACCACCCTGTCCACCTGCGTCACCACTTTCAGGGAACCATGTACCTGTACCCCTAGGTCCCACTGTTCTACAACACTCCCCAGGGCCCTGCCATTTATTGTGTAAGTCCTGCTCCATTTTAACTGCAACACCTCACATTTGTCCAAGTCAAATTCCATCTGCCACTCTTTAGCCCACTTCCCCAGTTCATCTAGATCCCATTATGAAAGAACATTGTATTTCTTACAACTTCAGAGGGCAGGGGTTTGGAGGAAATGAAGGGAGAAGAGGGCAGGGAACAAACTCGCGTGTGCCAGTTTTAATGCTCCACATGAACCACCTCCCTCTCCCCCAATGTCCCTCTCCCTTGAGCACTCACCCTCAGTTCCCTCCATGCCGCTGGCAACACAAGAGGATGCATTGCCATCAGTGAGAAGCTGGGAGTTAGCCACTCTATTCACTGTCAGGGAATCAAGAGAGAGAAATCTCATTTTTATTAAACAACAAGAACATTCCGTATATTTAACATGGGGAAGAACCAGGGCGGAGGTGTGGAGGGGAGGTACCCGGGCTCGTTGCAGTGACCGAGCCCTACAGCTCGGTCAGGTCGTCGTTGAAGTAGAGCAGGATGGACTGGCGGAAGCTGTCGGGCTCCATCTGTAGCTCGTAGAACATCTCGTCCTCATCCACAATCCCATTCTCCTCCAGGGTCTTGTCCATGTCCAGCTTCACTCCGTCGTACTTCCAGGTGTAGCTTGCCGCATGAGTGTTGTACATCAGGTACCGCTCCAAGATTTCGTTCATTGTCTCCTCGCTGCAGACCTGACCAGCGACCGGGGAAATAAAACAACACCGATGGCTAACGCATTCCTCCTTTTGGGTTCCACCAGTCCCCTGCACCACTTCTCACCAAAGAGCGTTTGTGTCTAAAATTTCAATTAATTCTGTTCTGTGTATTCTTCTAGTACAAGAGGTTGTTCAGCCCAACTATTAGAGCCATAGACCAATACAGCACAATACAGGCCCTTCGGCCCACCATGTTGTGCCGACCTTTAAACCACACCTAAGACTATCTAACCCCTTCCTCCCGTATATCCCCCTATTTTAAATTCCTCCATATGCTTATCTAACAATCTCTTGAACTTGACCAATGTATCAGCCTCCACCACCACCCCAGGCAGTGTATTCCATGCACCAACCACTTTCTGGGTGAAAAACCTCCTTCTGATATCTCCCTTGAACTTCCCACCCATTACCTTAAAGTCATGCCCTCTTGTATTGATCATTGGTGCCCTGGGAAAGAGGCACTGGCTGTCCACTCTATCTATTCCTCTTAATATTTTGTACACCTCTATCATGTCTCCCCTCATCCTCCTTCTCTCCAATGAGTGAAGCCCTAGCTCCCTTAGTCTCTCCTCATAATCCATACTCTCCAAACCAGGCAGCATCCTAGTAAATCTCCTCTAAACCCTTTCCAACGCTTCCACATTCTTCCTATAATGAGGCGACCAGAGAACTGGACACAGTACTCCAAGTGTGATTTAACCAGTTTTGTAGAGCTGCATCATTACCTTGCAGCTCTTAAACTCGATCCCACGACTTATGAAATCTAACATCCCATAAGCTTTCTTAACTACCCTATCCACCTGCGAGGCAACTTTAAGAAGATCCAGATCCTTTTGCTCCTCCACACTACCCAGAATCCTGCCATTAACCTTGTACTCTGCCTTGGAGTTTGTCCTTCTAAAGTGTACCACCTCACACTTCTCCGGATTGAACTCCATCTGCCACTTCTCAGCCCAGCTCTGCATCCTATCAATATCCCTCTGTAAGCTTCGACAGCCCTCCACACTATCCACAACACCACTGACCCTTGTGTCGTCTGCAAATTTGCTAACCCACCCTTCCACCCCCTCATCCAAGTCATTAATAAATATCACGGTAAGTAGAGGTCCCAGAACCAATCCTTGCGGGACACCACTAGTCACAGCCCTCCAATCTGAATGCACTCCCTCCACCACAACCCTCTGTTTTCTACAGGCAAGCCAATTTTGAATCCACACAGCCAAGCCTCCCTGGATCCCTTGCCCTCTGACCTTCTGAAGGAGCCTACCATGTGGAACCTTGTCAAACGCCTTACTAAAATCCATGTAGACCACATCTACTGCACTACCCTCATCAATCTTCCTGGTCACCTCCTCAAAGAACCCTATCAGGCTTGTGAGGCAAGATCTTCCCTTCACAAAGCCATGCTGGCTATCCCTAATCAGTCCATGATTCTCTAAATGCTCATAGATCCTATCTCTTACAATTCTTTCTAACAGCTTGCCCACCACAGACATAAGGCTCACTGGTCTGTAATTCCCTGAACTATCCCTACTACCTTTTTTGAATAAGGGGACAACATTTGCCACCCTCCAATCCTCCGGTACCATTCCCGTGGACAACGAGGACTCAAAGATCCTAGCCAATGGTTCAGCAATCTCCTCCTTCGCCTCGCGAAGCAGCCTGGGGAATATTCCGTAAGGCCCCGGGGACTTATCTGTCCTAATATTTTCTAACAGCTCCAACACATCCTCTCTCTTGATATCTACATGCTCTAGAACATTAACCTTACCAACACTATGCTCAGCATCATCAAGACCCCTCTCCTTGGTGAATACTGAAGAGAAGTATTCATTGAGAACCTCACCCACTTCCACAGCTTCCACGCACATCTTCCCACCTTTGTCTCTAATCGGACCTACCTTTATTCCCGTCATCCTTCCGCTCTTCATGTACGACAAAAAAGCCTTGGGATTCTCCTTAACCCTACTCGCCAAAGCCTTTTCATGTCCCCTTCTCGCTCTCCTCAGCCCTTTCTTAAGCTCCTTCCTTGCTACTCTATATTTCTCATGAGCCCGATCTGATCCTTGCTGCTCACACCTTATGTATGCTGCCTTCTTCTTCCTAACTAGTTGTTCCACCTCTCTTGTCACCCATGGTTCCTTCACCCTGCCATTCTTTCTCTGCCTCACCGGGAGAAATTTATCCCTAACGTCCTGCAAGAGATCCCTGAACATCGACCACATCTCCATAGTACATTTCCCTTCAAAGATGTCATCCCAATTTACACTCTCAAGTTCTAGCCTTATAGCCCCATAATTTGCCTTTCCCCAATTAAATATCTTCCCGTCCTCTTTGCTCCTATCCCTGTCCATGACAATGCTAAAGGTTATGGAGCAGTGGTCACTGTCCCCAAAATGCTCACCCACCGAGAGATCTGTCACCTGACCCAGTTCATTACCTAATACTAGATCTAATATGGCATTCCCTCTAGATGGTCTGTCAACATACTGTGACAGGAATCCGTCCTGGACACACTTAACAAACTCTGCCCCGTCTAAACCTTTGGCACTAAGCAGGTGCCAATCAATGCTTGGGAGGTTGAAGTCTCCCATGATAACAACCCTGTTATTCTTGCATCTTTCCAAAATCTGCCTCCCAATCTGCTCCTCAGTATCCCTGCTGCTACCGGGGGGGGTAGGGGTGGGGCCTATAGAATACTCCCAGTAGAGTAACTGCTCCTTTCTTGTTCCTAACTTCCACCTATCCTTCTACATTATCCACCCTTTCTGCAGCTGTAATAGTATCCCTGACCAGTATTGCCACCCCTCCTCCTCTTCTCCCCCCCTCCCTATCCCTTTTAAAACACTGAAAACCAAGAATATTCAATATCCATTCCTGCCCTGGTGACAGCCAAGTCTCTGCAAGAGCCACAATATCATAGTCCCATGTACTTATCCAAGCTCTCAGTTCATCTCCTTTATTCCTGATACATCTTGCATTTAAGTAAATGCACTTTAGCCCATCCACCTTTCTACTTTTATACCCTGTACTCTGCTTCTCCTTCCTCAAAGCCTCTCTGTATGTTAGATCTGACCTTTCCCCATCCCCTTCTTCCTTTGACCTACCCCTCTGGTTCCCATCCCCCTCACTATCTAGTTTAAACCCTCCCGAACCACCCTAGCAAACCTGCCCGCAAAGATATTGGCCCCCCTCAGGTTCAAGTGTAACCCGTCCTCTCTGTATAGGTACCACCTTCCCCAGAAGGGATCCCAATGATCCAAAAATCTAAAACCTTCCCTCCTGCACCAACTCCTCAGCCACACATTCATTTGGCATCTCCTCCTATTCCTACCTTCACTATCGTGTGGAACTGGCAGCAATCCCGAGATTGCTACACTTGAGGTCCTGTTCTTCAGCCTTCTGCCTAGCTCCCTAAACTCACTTTTCAGGACCTCATCCCTCTTCCTACCTATGTCGTTGGTACCAACATGTACCACGACTTCTTGCTATCCTTCCTCCCACTCAAGAATCCTGTGGACCTGATCAGAGACATCCCGGACCCTGGCTCCTGGGAGGCAACATACCATCTGGGATTCATGCTCACTGCCACAGAACCTCCTATCTGTTTCCCTGACTATCGAGTCCCCTATCACTACTGCCCTCCTCTTCTCCACCCTTCCCTTCTGAGCAGCCAGACCAGTCCCAGTGCCAGAGACCTGGCTACTGCTGCTTGATCCCTGCAGGTCATCCCCCTCAACAGATTCCAAAGCGGAAAACCTGTTATTTGGGGGGAACAGCCTCCGGGGTGCTCTACACTATCTGCCTGTTCGTTTTCTTTTTCCTTTTCTCTCCCCCGACAGTCACCCTTCTATCTACTTCCTGGACTCCAGAAGTACCTGCTCTAAGGGGGGGTGACTGTCTCCCAATGCACAGTATCTACATAATTCTCTCCCTCCCTGATGCTCCGCAGTGTTTGAAGCTGCAAGTCCAGCTCATCAATCCTGAGCCGAAGTTCCTCCAGCCTCAAGCACTTACTGCAGATGTGGTCACCGTGCACCACAGCAAGGTCCACTAGCTCCCACATCAAGCAGCTGCAGCACATCACCATGTCCTCCCTCCGAACTAATTCTTTCCCGACCTAGTTTTATCCTACTTAAAAATTTATAACAGGTAACAAGTAAACCTTACCTTTACCTACCAGCTACTCACCCGCCTCGCCCAGTTCCCGCCTAAGCCCTTTGAGCCAAAGCCCAATCACTCTGCTCCCTCTCACTCCGCTGCCCGTTCTGACGCTGCCCACTGGATATGGCAGTCTTCTTTTTAAACTGTTCGCGCGCTACCAACTGACGTCACACGCCTGCACAGTTACTCCCCGCTATCCCTGAACCGTTAGAAAAAAAACATCTGTTCGGAACTCCTCGGCCGCTTCCGCTTGCTCACCTCTCGCTCCCAATCCTTTACTTCCCAAAGGACCTTTATTCCCAATGTCCTTCCCCTTCTTGAGGGTTGGACTGGAGTTCTAAACGTCCCTCTCCCCTCCTGACACCATCAGCCATGGTTGGAAAGCCCTGACCCTCTTTAATTCCCACCTCCTGTGAGCCAGTTCTCACCGCCTCTCCCTCTCTATGTCTGTGACTAGTGGTGTTCTGCAGGGATCCGTACTGAAACCTCTGCTATGTGTGATGTATAAATGACTTGGATGAAAATGTGGATGGGTAGGTTAGTAAGTTCGCAGATGATACAAAGATTGGTGGTGTTGTGGATAGTGTGGAAGATTGCCAAACGATACAGTGGGATATAGATCAGTTGCAGATATGGGCGGAGAAATGGCACATGGAGTTTAACCCGGCCAAGTGTGAGGTGTCGCACTATGGGACAGTGCGCTGTTAGTGGCAAGATGGCAGAGGGATCTTGGGGTACAAGTCCACAGCTCCCTGAAAGTGGCTGCACAGGTTGACAGGGTGATAAAGAAGATGTATGGCATGCTTGCATTTATTAGTCAAGGCATTGAGTTCAAGAGTCAGGAAGTTACGTTGCAGCTTTATAAAACTCTGGTTAGGCTGCATCTGGAGTATTGCATTCAGTTCTGGTCACCCCATTATAGGAAGGATGTGGAGGCTTTGGAGAGGGTGCAGAAGAGGTTCACTAGGATGCTGCCTGGATTAGAGGGCATGAGCTGTAAGAAGAGGTTGGACGAACTTGTATTGTTTTCTCTGTAGCGGCAGGGGCTGAGGGGAGACCTGATAGAGGTTTAAAAGAGTACATGAGGCAATAGGTCGGGTAGACAGCAGGTATCTTTTTCCCCAGGGTCCAAATGTCTAATACCAGAGAACATGAATTTAAGGTGAGTGGGGCTAAGTTTAAAGTAGAAAAAAGGAGCAAGTTTTTTTTTACAGAGAGTGGTGGGTGCCTGGAATGCACTGCAGGGTGGTAGTGGAGGCAGATACGATAGAGGCGTTTAAGAGGCTCTTAGATAGGCACATGAATGTGCAGAGAATGGAGTGATTAGTTTAATTAGGCATTTAGTTCAGCATAACATAGTAGACTGCAGGGCCTGTTCCTTTGCTGTACTGTTCCATGTAACTATAGTTAATGTTGGAGACACAAGAGACTGCAGATGCAGAAGTATAAAACAATGAGGAACTCAACGGGTCGGGCAGCATCCGCGGAGGGAAATGGACAGTCGACGTTTCGGGTCGAGACCCTTCATCTGGACTGGAAGGGAGATAGTTGGTATAAAGGGGTGAAGGGGAGGGGTGGAGCAGGAGCCGGCAGGTGAGAGGTGGATCCAGGTGAGGAGGGGGGAGAGGCAGATGGAGGAGGGGAGGGTGGGGAGAGCGACAGAGACTGGGAGGTGAGGAGAGCGACAGAGACTGGGAGGTGAAGGCAACAAAGGACTACAGATGGTGGGATCTGACAGGAGAGGAGGTGGAGCCTGGAACCAAATAAGGGAGGTGGGGAGGGCAGATGGGAAGGTGGGGGGGGGAGGTGGGAGGGGACACAGTGGGTGTGTGGGTGATGGGCTGGGGTGGGTGTAGGAGGAACTCGGTGGATCAGGAGGAGAGAGAGAAGGGACAGAGGGGGGGCAGGTTACCTGAAACTGGAGAACTAATATTGGGTCCCACAATAAACTGCGATCCACACTGCTCATCGCGCACTGGTTATGTGTGTTTCACAAACTAAAATATCCGTCTGTACAGAAGGAGAGATGGTTCCAATAATGGACACAGATATCATCTGCAGAGTTGTGCACTGACAGGCAAGAAGTGAGATCAGCCTAAAGTCCAGCAAGGACACGGCGCCAAGTTGCCTCCTTTGGTGCTGTAAATGTGTACGATGATATATCAGAAGGACCTCAGTCCGTCTACAGAGAAAGAGGAACTGAGGGACACCAGCCATTGTTTAGATATGAGAGTGAAAGATTGAGAGACAATACACATCAGTGTATGCTATCTCCCTGAGGGAGGGGGACTGAGAGACTCCAGTGTACAGCTTTCTCTCTGAGTCTGAGATTGGGAGACATCAGTGTACGTGTATCCAGGCAGGATGGTGTACAAGATGGCAGGACCTTCCTGTTTCTGAATTGGCATTGGTTCCAAACCCTGGAACCGTGCACCTGACAGCGGTGAGGGCGACATTCACCAAACAAACCACCGTGGTTCACAAAGATGGCATCGTCACAGGCGGATTTATAAAAAGGCAATAAATGCTGTTCTTTACACCCACCTCGCATCAGGAGTTGGGAAAATAAACCCATGAGCTCCAGCTGGGAATGATTTTACTTTCATTAAGAATGCAATTGAAATGAATTGATGCTCAGAGTGAGTCTAAGGAGAGGTTGGACAAACTTAGGTTGTGTTCTCTGGAGCGTCGGAGACTGAGGGGAGACCTGACAGAGGTTTAAAAAATTACGAGAGGCATAGATAGGGTAATCAAAATCCTTTTCCCAGGGTAGAAATTTCAAATACTAGAAGACATGCACTTAAGCTGAGAGGGGGAAAGTTTAAAGGAGATGTGCAGGGCAAGTTTTTTTTATACACACGGAGTGGCTGGTGCTTGGTGCGGGCTGCCAGGGGTAGTGGAGGAGGCAGATGTGATAGTGACGTTTAAGAGGTGGTTAGATAGATATGAATGTGCAGGGAATGGAGGGATGTGGATCACGTGCAGGCAGAAGAGACTTTGTTTAATTTGGCTCGTGTTCAGCACAGACATTGTGGGCTGAAGGGCCTGTTCCTGTGCCGCGCTGTTCTATGTTCGTATCCCCCTGAGATATAGGGACTGTAAGGCCCACTCGGTGTATAGGTATCTCCCTGAGATAATGGCACTGTAAGGCCCAGTCAGTGTACGGGTATCTCCCTGGGACAGTGGCACTGTAAGGACCAGTCAGTATACGGGTATCTCCCTGGGATAGTGGCACTGTAAGGACCAGTCAGTGTACGGGTATCTCCCTGGGATAGTGGCACTGTAAGGACCAGTCAGTGTACGGGTATCTCCTTGGGATAGTGGCACTGTAAGGACCAGTCAGTGTACGGGTATCTCCCTGGGATAGTGGCACTGTAAGGACCAGTCAGTGTACGGGTATCTCCCTGGGATAGTGGCACTGTAAGGACCAGTCAGTGTACGGGTATCTCCCTGGGATAGTGGCACTGTAAGGACCAGTCAGTGTACGGGTATCTCCCCAAGAGAAGTGGAGTGAAAGAAAAGATATTTCCCAAGAGGAAAGTGATTTTCCACATACAGCTTTCTCCCTGAGGGTGAGGAAGTGAGAAACACCAATCAGTACACAGATAGGAGTGGGAGAGAACTGAGACCCTAGTCCGTGTACAGTTATCAGCGAGAGACCCCGAGGGAGAGGATGAGAAGCCTCAAACAATCTCATAATTCCTAGGGAGATCTTTGTGAGAGTCTAGGCAGTGGATTCTATGTATTGTAGGTTGCATTAAGTAGATGAAAGTTGAATGCTCTGCTGCACTACTGAATGTATCTAACCATCATACACAGTGCTGTATCTGTTGTTATGATTCTGTTCCTCAAAAGGAGAATGATCAGGAATGTATCTTGACAGCCAAGTAATGATTCCCCTCACACCCCTCAGTTCCAGAATGACCACAGGTGTAATCAGGACATTCGGTACCTCGAGCACTTGTTCTTGTGATGTGAGGGTGTTGATGATCCGGATGTATCTTGTTTTCTCGCTTAAATATCCAACCTCATACTTTGGGTCTTTCCACCATGGAGTCCCGAAATTGTTAAACCAGTCGCTCTGCGGCATGGGTGGGGGGATGTGGACGAAGCGGCCACGAGGCGTGTGGTACTTCTGACAATTGGTGAACTGGTCAATCTCAATGCGGATCTGCATTGGAAGTGAAGAGAAAATGGTGGTAAACGTTCGGCTGCTTCAGTCCTGAGGCAACTTCAGCCTTTCGAGACGGTATCTCACTCAGGCGAGAGGATTAAGGACGGGAACACGGGAAAACAGGAGCAGGATTGGGCCACTCTGCCTCTCAAACCTACCCCTCCATTCCATAATACCACAAGATTATAGGAGCAGAGTTAAGCCATTCGGCCCATTGAGTCTGCTCCACCATTCAGTCGTGGCTGATTTTCTGTCAGCCCCATTCTCCCCGTAACCCTTCACCCCCTTATCAATCAAGAACCCCCTCATCCTTCCAAACTTCATTGAGTACAGGCCCAGAGACATCAAGCACTCCTCATATGTTAAGCCTTTCATGGATTGCATGGATAATCTGCCCAAGGCCTTATCTGTGCCAGTACCCCACAGCCATCAATCCCCCGATCTTTCAGACTTACGAATCTCTTTAAATCCCCCCCAGTGATCCAGCCTCCATTACCCTCTGGAGCAGAAATCACCACCCCACCAGTCACCAGAACCAGAGTGGACGCCCGAGGGATGAGGATCAGGAGGAGAAGGGGTCTACAAATGCAACCCTTTCATTTCCTCACGTACATTGCAATGTCAGTTTGCAAGACATATGAGTGAGGAAAACAATTACTTAAATTTTTTTGGTTCACCTCCTCACCTCCGTGGAGGGGTTGAACAAACTCTGGAGCGCTGGAGACCGAGGGGAGACCTGAGAGAAGTGTGAAAAATGATGAGAGGCATAGATAGGGTAGGCAGTTGGATTCTTTATGCCAGGGTGGAAATGTCAAATACTAGAGGGCATAGGTTTAAGGTGAGAGAGGGAAAGTTTTAGAGAGACTTGAGCGGTGGGTGCCTGGTACGGGCTGCCAGGGGAGGTGGTGGAGGCAGATACTATAGCAACGTTTAAGAGGCTTTGAGATAAGGACATGAATATGCAGAGTGTGGAGGGATATGGTCCATGTGCAGGTAGAAGGGCTTAGTTTAATCTGGCATCATGGTCGGCATGGACATGGTGGGCCGAAGGTCCTGTCCCTGTGCTGTACTGTTCCATGTGCAAAAATGAATGGCTGAGTGAGCAGAAATAGCGACTGGGATTTAAGGCAGTCAAAGAAACAGGAGTCCGTTGGGTCACTCGGTTAAATCACACTTGATCTTCCCAACTCCCCTTAGCCTTCTTTAGTTCAGTGACATTTAATCACCTTGCCCCAACAAAGAACTGGCAATCGCTGTTTTGAAATTTTCAATCAACCCCCAGCCAGGATGGCTTTCTGGAGACAGGCGCCCACATTCTGTGTGTGAATAGGTGCCTCCCAGATTGAGACTGGGTTCCGATCATAAGATTAGATTGCCCGTATTTTGGACTGCCCCTAGACGAAATAGTTTCTCTCTATCTACACAATCACATCCTTTAATCATCCTCAACAGCTCAATTAGACCATCCCTTTGCATTCTATACTTGAGAAAATACAAACCAGATCTCATTTACAATACAGTATGTCCTCGTTTGCTCTTCTACTAAGGCAGTCTCTCTGGATCGAGAACAGCTTTTCCCCCACTGCGACTGCTTGCCACCAATATATGGAATTTGAGCTCCCGCTCCCAACACTGTGTTGTGTCTCAGTTGCCATGTCTTTGGTATTGGTTTATTCTGGTCACATGTACTGAGATACAGTGAAAAGCTTTGTTTGCGTGCCATCCGGACAGATCATTCTGTACATAAGTACATCGAAGTAGTAAAAAGAAAAGCAGAATATAGCATTACAGCTACAGAGAGAGTGCAGTGCAGGCAGACAATAAGGTGCAAGGGCCAAGACGAGGTAGATTGGGAGATCAAGAATTCATCTTTTAGCGTACAAGAGGTCCTTTCAAGAGTCTGATAACAGCGGGATAGAAGCCGTCCTTGAGCCTGGTGGCACACGCTCTCAGGCTTTTGACGGGAGAGGGGAGGAGAGAGAATGACCGGGGTGGGAGGGGTCCTTGATTTGATTGGCTGCTTTCCCGAGGCTGCGAGGAGTGTAGACGGAGTCAATGGAGGGGAGGCTGGTTTCTGTGATGTGCTGAGCTGTGTCCACAACTCCCTGCAGTTTCTTACGGTCTTGGGCAAAGCAGTTGCCGTACCAAGCCGTGATGCATCTGGATAGGATGCTTCCTCCGGTGCATCTGTAAAAATTGGTGGTCAATGGGGACATGCTGAATTTCCTTATCCTTCTGAGGAAGTAGAGACATTGGTGTGCTTTCTTGCTCCTTTGAGGAGGCAGCAAGGCTGAAACTGGATGGCCTGCAGTGGAATAGTGTCAAGGACGCCCACGCCAAGGAGACGAGCACAGTTCCGGACTTCTTTGAGGTCTAATTTAACTATCTCAGCTTGGGAAGTGACTGCCCCTGTTATTTGTTTTCAATATTACCTCCTTCGTAAAGGCTATAAATGACAGATCAGTGGCACTTAAAAGATATGACGGGTTGAAAGGATTTTTTTAATCTCAAAGTGGATGTTGCTACAGCTGCCAGAACTTTCTATTTGCTGCTAAGTGCTCATTGGCACACCCCACTGAGCACAACTTCTTAGTGTTGTATAATAGGGGATGGCAACTCTGACATTCAAAGTTCTGAATTAGCGAGTGAGAGAGAGAGAAGAACAGTTATAGAAATCACCTTCTACAACCCAAGGATGACCCAAAGTTCTTCACATCAACTTGTCTACTTCTGGAGGTCTGGAATCTAAGGAATGTGACACCCTATTTACACAAAGCTCTCACAAATGACAAACACTCACCACAAGATAATCCACTTGTATCCAAACGCAGGCAAATGGAACTAGCTTGGATGGGAATCTTGGTTGGCATGGACCAGTTGGGCCGAAGAGCCTGTTTCTGTGCTGTATTAATCTATGACTCTATGTTGAATGAAAGTATTAGAGGACACTGGGGAGAGCTCCCTCCCTGCCCTTATTCATAATGATGACCCTATTCCATATTTCCTTACAAGACTGGACACCATTCAGCCCATCGAGTCGATAAGATATGATTTCTTTATCAGTCACATGTACATCGAAACACAGTGAAATGCATCTTTTGCGTAGAGTGTTCTGGGGGCAGCCTGCAAGTGTCGCCACGCTTCTGGCGCCAACACAGCACACCCACAACTTCCTAACCCGTACGTCTTTGGAATGTGAGAGGAAAGCGGAGCACCTGGAGGAAACCCATGCAGACACGAGGAGAATGTACAAACTCCTTATAGACAGCAGTCAGAATTGAACCCGGATCGCTGGTGCTGTAAAGCGTTATGCTAACCGTGCCTGCCTTAGCAGCTCACAAAGCAATCCTATTCCCCCTCCCCCCTCACACAACTAATTTTTTTCCGTAACTTATACTGCCCGCATTCCCATCAACTCCCCTCTAGATTCAACCACTACCCCTATGCTTTGGGAAATTTACAGTGGCCAATTAACCTAACGACGGTCTTTGGGATGTGGCGTGCCAGAGGTCAGGATCAAACCCAGGTTGTTGGAGCTGTGAGGCAGCAGCTGTACAAGCTGCACTGCTGGGCCACCCACCAGGGCAACTTTTATTGCCACCCAAGCCAGCGATCGGGGTTCGATTCCTGTCACTGTCTGTAAGGAGTTTGTATGTTCTCCCGTGTCTGCGTGGGTTTCCTCCGAGTGCTCCGGTTTCCTCCCACATTGCAAAAGACGTACGGGTAGGTTAATTTAGGTTTAAAATGGGCGGCGCGGACTCGTTGGGCCGGAAGGTCCTGTTACCATGCTGTAAATAAAATTAAAAATTTAATTGGTTCAGTATCTCAGTCCCTCACCCTGTCCCTGCAGCCCTCACTCCTGCCAACACAGCACGGAAACAGGCCCTTCAGCCCCACCTGTCCATACTGACCGAGATGCCCAGATAAGCCAATCCCAGTTGTTCATGTTTGACCCATCTCCCTTTGAACCTTTCCTATCCATGTACCTGTCCAAATGAAGTGCAGAACTTCCACAACCCAGGAATTCTGGAATGCCATCTTTCTCTGGGTTTGCAAACCAAACTGTACCCTAGAGAAATGCCTAACTGATTCCCGAATTATTTGTTTGAAAGAGAATGAAATTAGAGGGAAGAATATTCAGACATATTGTGTTCTCCGAAATTTGGAAAGCTAAGGCGGTGATTGGATCAAAGATTTCAAGATACTGTTGGGAATGGATGGGAAGACAGAAATAATTTTCTTTTTACTGACCGAGGAATCTAGGGCCAGAGCAGAGTGTAAAAAAAATCAGAGCAACAAATAATCTGCTGGAGGAACTCAGCAGGTTGAGCAGCGTCAATGGCGAGAGTCCTCCCACAGATGCTGCTCAACCTGCCGAGATCCTCCAGCAGATTGTTGCACCAGATTCCAACATCTGCCGTCTCTGGTGTCTCCTTAAAATCAGAGCCAGGCTTTTAGTGTCAGATTCATACAGCACAGGAACAAGCCCATCAGAACCAGGTTTATTCTCACTGACGTGTGACGTGAAATGTGTTGTTTTGCGGCAGCAGTACAGTGTAAGGCATAAAAATTACGACAAGTTACAAAGGTAAATAAATAGTGCAAAAGAGGAATAACGAGGTAGTGTTCATGGGTTCATGGACTGTTCAGAAATCTGATGGTGGAGGGGAAGAAGCTGTTCCTGAATCGTTGAGTGTGGGTCTTCAGGCTTCTGTACCTCCTCCTTGATGGTAGTAACGAGAAGAGGGCATGTCCCGGGTGGTGAGGGTCTTCAGTGATGGATGCCGCCTTCTTGAGGCGCCGCCTCTTGAAGATGTCCTCAATGGTAGGGAGGGTTGTGCCCGTGATGGAGCTGGCTACCACCCTCTGCGCATCGGAGCCTCCGTACCAGGCAGTGATGCAACCAGTCAGAATGCTCTCCACTGTACATCTGTAGACATTTGCAAGCGTGTTTGGTGACGTACCAAATCTCCTCAAACTCCTAACAAAGTAGAGCCATTGGCATGCCTTCTTCATGATTGCATCAATGTGTTGGGCCCAGGATAGATCCTCTGAGATGTTGATGCCCAGGAATTTGAAGCTGCTCACCCTTTCCACCGCTGACCCCTCAGTGAGGACTGGTGTGTGTTCTCCCGACTTCCCCTTCCTGAAGTCCACAATCAGTTCCTTGGTCTTGCTGAGGTTGAGTGCGAGGTTGTTGTTGCGACACCACTCAACCAGCCGATCTATCTCGCTCCTGTACACCTCCTCGTCGCCGTCTGAGATTCTGCCAACAACGGTGGTGTCATCGGTGAATTTATAGATGGCGTTTGAGCTGTGCCAAGCCACACAGTCATGAGTGTAGAGAGAGTAGAGCAGTGGGCTAAGCACGCATCCTTGAGGTGCGCCTGTGTTGATTGTCAGCGAGGAGGAGACGTTACTACTGATCCGCACTGACTGTGGTCTCCCAATGAGGAAGTCGAGGATCCAGTCGCAGAAGGAGGGACAGAGGCCCAGGTTTTGAAGCTTGTTGATTAGTACTGAGGGGATGATGGTGTTGAACACTGAGCTGTAATCAATAAACATCAGCCTGACGTATGCTTTGCTGTTGTCTAGGTGCTCCAAAGCCAAGTGTCAGTGAGATCGTGTCTGCTGTAAACCTGTTGTGGCAGTAGGCAAATTGCAGCAGGTCCAGATCCTTGCTCAGGCAGGGACCAATGACCAACCTCTCAAAGCACTTCATCACAGTAGATGTGAGTGCTACCGGTTGTTGAGGCAGCTCACCCTGCTCTTCTTGGGCACTGGTATGATTGCTACCCTTTTGAAGCAGGTGGGAACCTCTGACTGCAGCAGTGAGAGGTTGAAGATGTCCTTGAACACTCTAGCCAGTTGGTCAGCACAGATTTTCAGTACCCGGCCAGGTACTGAATCGAGGACTCAGCCCACAATCTTCACGCTGAGTATGAAGTACCCATCAACATTAACCCATTTATCAGCAATTAATCTGTGGCCTTCAACAGCTTGGTGATTAAATGTTGCGAGAGTACTTGTGTGCCTTTTCTGGCATGAAGTTCCAAAAACTTCTTCATGACAGAAGTTTGGAATTCTGCAAACCAATAGATGCTTAGTCAATAGGTCACCTTAAATTTAAGAATAATAGATCAGGATAATACAGATCACGTTGGAATAGGTATATACAGGCCGACCCGAGTTACATCGCCCAACTTGTGGACACCCCTAACTATGAATGAGCTCCCATAATTTTATTGTTCATGTCCAACATCCGTACATACAGCAAAAACTAATATTCTCTCTCTCTCTCCACTTTCAGTAATTATTCTTTCTTATCGGTCAAGTGTGCTTTGGATGTCATTCAATGCAACACTGTGGAGGTAACAGTGACCAAATTAAGTGATTGTTGTGCATTTTCCAACTTACAGACCAATTCCATCTATAAAAACGGAACCCGTTCATCACCCAGGGTGGCCTGTGTATGGAGTTAGGTTCCAGCTCAGCCACGTTCTCATTGCAGTGGTGGAGCAGGCTGAAGAACCTGTCCCTATGTTCACCCCACACTCTGATAACACAATGACTGACCAGGCCACAGCCTAGTCTGCAATACTTCAGACAATGCTTCTATTCCTCCAGGGAAAGCCGACAGGGGAAAAAGATACAGAGGTAAGAGATATCTTTATTAGTCACATGTACATCGAAACACACAGTGAAATACATCTTCTGCGTAGTGTGTTCTGGGGGCAGCCCGCAAGTGTCGCCACGCTTCCGGCACCAACATGGCATGCCCACAACTTCCTAACCTGTGGGATGTGGGAGGAAACCGGAGCACCCAGAGGAAACCCATGCAGACACGGGGAGAACGTGCAAACTCCTTACAGACAGCGGCGGGAATTGAACCCAGGTCGCTGGCGCTGTAAAGCGTTACACTAACCACTACACTACCGTGCCTGCATTCCACAACACTGATCCACTTAGATTGCAGCTTTAACACAGTCCCGCTGTGCGTTGTGGGGACAATTACTGGGCAAACACTGACAATGGATATCAAAACAGGTGCCCAGGGCCTGCCATAGTAGGTGGTTTTAAAGCAGCAGCTTAGAGCAGAGCTGTAGGAAGGAGATTCCAGCACACTTAACGTCAGTTATTACATACTATTGTTAATGTTAATTTGACACTTGAAACCTCTTGGCTTATTCCCAAGGTCCCCACCAATTTGATTCACTTCAAGTGACACCAGGAGACAGCTGAGGGCACTAATTGCAGACGGGACCAGGGGACGGAGAGCTGTGCTGCAGAACTAGCTGTGCCTCCAGGCAAGTCTTGTCTCCAGCTACAACACTGCCATCTACCCAGCAATGTGGAAAATCTCCCAGCTACAACAAGAGCAAGACAAATGAATCCATCTAATTACTGCTCAATAAGTCTTCAGCAAAGTGATGAAAGGTGTTGTTCACAGTATTATCACCAATAACCAATTGCTGATGCTCAGTTTGGGTTTTGTCAGGATTCTGCTCCAGACCTTTCCTAACACACACAACAGAGCCGAATTATAGAGACAAACCAAGAGTGGCTGCCCTTGGCATCAAGGCAGCATCTGACAAAAAACTTTTCTGTTTTTATGTATGTTTCAAAGAGAAGTACAACATTAAAGTACAGATGAAGATCTATTTCATGAACTTCCCATTAGTTTATTGTCATATACACCAGAATGCACCGAAATTCTGGCAGGCACAGTAGTGTAGGGCAGGCACGGTAGTGTAGCGGTTAGCGTAACGCTATTACAGCGCCAGCGACCCAGATTCAATTCCAGCCGCTGTCTGTAAGGAGTTTGTACGTTCTACCCGTGTCTGTGTGGGTTTCCTCCGGGTGCTCCGGTTTCCTCAATGGATGTACGGGTTAGGAACTTGTGGGCATGCTATGTTGGTGCCGGAAGCGTGGCGACACTTGTGGGCTGCCCCCAGAACACTCTACAGAAGGGGATGCATTTCACTGTGTGTTTCGATGTACATGTGACTAGTAAAGATATCTATTACCTATTAAATTCCCTGTTCGCATGAAGCTCACAGTATACATGGTAATAATAAATACAGCAGAACGGTGCAAAGGTTGTAGTGCGGTCTGAAGTATTACAAAGAGAAATGCTAAAGTGACATAACAGAATAACCAAGAGAGGTAGAGTGAAGAGTCCGAGAACGTGGCAGCACCACCAGGAAGGGGATGTGAGAGAGGTGACTGGTTCAGGAGTCTGACAGCAGTGGGGAAGAAGCTGTTCTTGAGTCTGGTCGTTCAGGCTTTCAAGCTCCATTTTTTGATGCTGGAAAATGGATTAAAAAGGCAAAAGCACACAAAATAATTGTGATAAAATGTGCCCCAACTTTTCTTTGATGGTATGGATGTACGAGTGAGCGAGGGAAGATGTATACAGTCATACTGCAGACACGCTAAAGCAACCAGTCTGTTGTGCATGGTGAAACTGAGCAACCATACAAGTAGCTGAAATCAGAGGAGATGTTCTAACAGGGAATCAAGAGAACCTTCCCTACCCAGTGTGTGAGAATATGGAACTTGGACCCACGAGGAAAGAATGAGGCAGCGAGCAGAGAAGGTGGAACTGGGCAAGTTCATGAGGTGAAGGAATAGGACGAGATGGGTGGAAGCCTCACGAGCAACCCCTCCATCTTGACCCTGAACAATATTTCCTGCTCCCTCACCAGGCCTAAATCCTGGAATTCCCATTTCGAGGTAATGTTGGGAAAACTTCACTGCATAGAATGCAACAGCTGAAGGAAATAGCTCACCACCTCCTTCTCAAAGGCCTTCAGGACGGGCCATTGAACAGTGGCACGACCTGCAATGCCCACTTTGATGAATAAAAGGAATTACAGGTTAGTCAGGCCAAATGGCTCATTGCTGTGCTCTGCACTCAGAGTAAATTCATAAGTATTGAACTACCCGGAGTTGTTGGATAATACAATACCTTTGTCATTGGTTCCTTTCTGAGAAGTTGCCCAATATGCATGGTTGTCTGGGATAAGTGAGATATTATTAACTGTAGGGTCTTGGCAGAAGATGCAACTGGTTTGGATGGTTACTAAATGTTTTGAGGGGTTCCTTCAGTGCACTCCAACCCCTTCTCCACAAGATAAGATATCTTTATTAGTCACCTGTACATCGAAACACACAGTGAAATGCATCTTTTGCGTAGAGTGTTCTGGGGGCAGCCCGCAAGTGTCGCCACGCTTCCGGCGCCAACATAGCACGCCCACAACTTCCTAACCAGTACGTCTTTGGAATGTGGGAGGAAACCGGAGCACCCTGAGGAAACCCACGCAGACATGGGGAGAACGTACAAACTCCTTACAGACAGCGGCAGGAATTGAACCCAGGTCGCTGGCGCTGTAAAGTGTCACGCTAACTGCTACACTACCGTGCCTGATACAGTTATAGAGCCGTACTGCGCAGAGGCACTTCCATACTGACCATCATGTTTCTGTCTATACTAATCCCATTTACCAGCACTCGGTCCACAGCCTTCTAAGCCTAGAAACTCTACTTACATCTTCACGTCCCTCATCGAACCAATGGCTGATGTCTTGTCCAGCTGCTTCCAGAATTGGTTTGAGTAGAACGTCACCTAATTGAAGGAATACAGAATAGGTATGGTCGAAGGGAGAGGAGAAAGGAAAACCAGGCCATCTGAGCACACCTGCACCTTCCACCGTGGTTCTTTGGGAGGAACTTTGAGGGGTGGTCACAGACCTCAGGCTTTGCTACCCAACCCAGGAGGGCTTCTAACACCTCAAAGGGGTAGGAATGTTTAGCCTTGAAGAGGATGCAGAAGAGGTTTACCAGGATGTTGCCTGGATTGGAGAGTATTAGCCATAAGGAGAGGTTGGACAATCTTGGGTTGTTTCCTCTGGAGCATTGGAGGCTGAGGGGAGACCTGATAGAGGTTTATAAAATTATGAGAGGCATAGATAGGGTAGACAGCCAGAGTCTCTTTCCCAGGGTGGAAACGTCAAGTACTTGAGGACGTGCATTTAAGGTGACAGAGGGAAAGTTTACGGGAGATGTGTGGGGCAAGGGTTTTTATTACACAGAGAGTGGTGGGTCCCTGGAACGGGCTGCCAGGGGAGGTGGGGGAAGAAGATACGACAGTAGTGTTTAAGATGCTTTTAGATAGACACATGAATATGCAGGGAATGGAGGGGTATGGATCATGTGCAGGCACAAGGGGTTAGTTTAAGTTGGCGTTAAATGGCCAGTAGAAGAAAAGGGCCAAACGGCCCCCTTCTGATCCCATTTCTGATGTTATCTCAGAGATTGACCCGGCGGCGCTCCCTCAGCGCCAGCCAACCCCCCGAGACGCTCCCTCAGCGCCAGCCAACCCCCCGAGACGCTCCCTCAGCGCCAGCCAACCCCCCCGAGGCGCTCCCTCAGCGCCAGCCACACCCCCCGAGGCGCTCCCTCAGCGCCAGCCACACCCCCCGAGGCGCTCCCTCAGCGCCAGCCACACCCCCCGAGGCGCTCCCTCAGCACCAGCCACCACCGCCGCGGCGCTCCCTCAGCGCCAGCCACACCCCCCGAGGCGCTCCCTCAGCGCCAGCCACACCCCCCGAGGCGCTCCCTCGGCTCCTCGCTGGATCACGGCCCGAATACCTGGGAAGTCCTGGAGCAGGGGGGTGAGGTCGTGCACCCTGCCCAGGTAGGACACCCACAGGTCGGCCGCCGTGTTGTGCGCCGCCACCTCGCTGGGGGTGTAGTAGCGGGAGTGCCGCATGGCGCCGGCGTCCTCCGTCGGCATGGAAACCGCCATGGCTTCCGGCGCGTGCGCCACCGCAAACTACAACTACCAGAATCCACCACGCGGCCCCACTAGGTCAGAGATGGAGCCCGCGACCCTGCGGGGCTGCAGCGTCATCAAATATCGCCGCCCTTCTCATGATTGGCGGGGCTGCGGGTCCGCAGTTCTCGCGACGTTTGACTCTGGGCCGGGCCGCCCCTCCCCCCGCCAGAGTTCTCGCCGAGCGGCAGCCGTTCTCGCGAGCTTTCGCCCACGCCGGGTTTAACGTGATCGGTGTGATCTCGCGATACTAGACGTGTTCGCGCGTGGGTTGAGGCGGCTGGCCGATGCGCGGTGACGTCAGGGGGAGGGGTCACCTGGGCTGCCCGGCGGGGCGCCTGCTCTCGCGATGTTTGGGCTGCGGGGCGGGGCAGTGGGGCGATGGCGGCGCTGCCGGGACCCGGCCAGAATGGAGAGTTGGGCGAGGAGCAGCGCAACGGTCCGGGGGTGGGTGGCGGCGTCCGGGGGGCACCGACCGGGGGGGCATCGTCCGGGGGGGGAGGGGAGGCGGCGTCCGGGGGGCACCGACCGGGGGGGCATCGTCCGGGGGGGGAGGGGAGGGGAGGCACCGTCCGGTGGGGGAGGGGTGGGGGGCACCGTCCGGTGGGGGAGGGGTGGGGGGCACCGTCCGGTGGGGGAGGGGTGGGGGGCACCGTCCGGTGGGGGAGGGGTGGGGGGCACCGTCCGGTGGGGGAGGGGGGGCACCGTCCGGTGGGGGAGGGGAGGCGGCGTCCGGGGGGGACCGTCCGGTGGGGGAGGGGAGGCGGCGTCCGGGGGGGACCGTCCGGGGGGGGAGGGGAGGCGGCGTCCGGGGGGGGCACCGACCGGGGGGGCATCGTCCGGGGGGGGAGGGGAGGCGGCGTCCGGGGGGCACCGACCGGGGGGGCATCGTCCGGGGGGGGAGGGGAGGCGGCGTCCGGGGGGGACCGTCCGGTGGGGGAGGGGAGGGGGGGCACCGTCCGGTGGGGTGGGGGGGGCACCGTCCGGTGGGGGGTGGGGTGGGGGGGGCACCGTCCGGTGGGGGAGGGGAGGGGGTGGGGTGGGGGGGGGCACCGTCCGGTGGGGGAGGGGAGGGGAGGGGGTGGGGGGGGCACCGACCGTTGCGGAGGGGGGGGGTCCCGGCTGAGGGGATGCCCTGCGGTGGTGCCGAGCTGGCGTGGGGCTGCTGAGAGGCTGTGGGGCCGATGAACCGATGGGGGTGGGGATGAGAGTAGCTGGTGGGGGTGTGGGGCAGCCCCCGGCCCTCCCCCTGTGGAAGGGTCACTGTAAGCCTCCTCCCCCTGGCTTCAAGCTCCGGCCACCTCCAGATTGGTGTTGGTTTATTATTCTCACTTGTACCGAGGTCCAGTGAAAAACTTGTCTTACACACCGATCGTACAGGTCACTTCATTACACAGTGCAGGGAGGTAAAAGAACAGAATAAAGTGTCACAGCTACAGGGAAAGTGCAGTGCAGGCAGACAATAAGGTGCAAGGTCACAACGAGGTAGATTGTGAGGTCAAGAGGCATGTCCCCTTTGACACTCACCAACTTTTATCGATGCAACATAGAAAGCATCCTATCTGGATGTATCACGGCTTGGTACAGCAACTGCTCTGCCCGGGACCGCAAGAAACTGCAGGGTTGTGGACACAGCCCAGTGCATCACGGACACCAGCCTCCCCTCCATGGACTCTGTCTTTACCTCTCGCTGTCTTGGTGAAGCAGCCAGCATAATCAAAGACCCCACCCACCCAGGACATTCTCTCTTCTCTCCTCTCCCATCAGGCAGAAGATACAGGAGCCTGAGGGCACGTACCACCAGGCTCAAGGACAGCTTCTACCCCATGGTGATAAGACTATTGATGAGATGGACTCTTGACCTCAGAATCTACTTTGTTTGACCTTGCACCTCTTTGTCTGCCTGCAATGCACTTCCCTGTAGCTGTGACACTTTACTCTGTATTCTGTTATTGTGTTTACCCTGTACTGCCTCAATGCACTGTGTAATGAATTGATCTGTACGATCGGTATGCAAGACAAGTTTTTCACTGTACCTCAGTACAAGTGACAATAATAAACCAATCTCAGTGTTATCGTACTAGGGGTCCTTTTTTTTGTTCTAAATGTGTTCTGTGTAAAAATTGTGTATAATTTATGTTCTCTAATAATAGCACATGAGAAAGATTTAATAGGGCGGCATGGCAGTGTAGCGGTCAGCGTAATGCTTTACAGCACCAGCGACCCGGGTTCAATTCCTGCCGCTGTCTGTAAGGATTTTGTCCATTCTACCCGTGTCTGCGTGGGTTTCCTCCGGGTGCTCCAGTTTCCTCCCACATTCTAAAGACGTACGGGTAGGTTAATTTGGGGGTTTTAAATGGGCGGCGCAGACTCGTTGGGCTGTAAGGGCCTGTTACCACGCTCTAAAATAAAACTAAGAAAATTAAAAATCAATATTTTTTTTCCCTTTTCCAGTTCTGGCGAAGCATCCCAGACCTGAAATGTTAACCGCTTCTCCCTCCACAGACATTGGTGGCTTGTTGAGTGTTTCCAACACTTTGTTTTTACGTAATTGGGGTGTGAATCGTTTCAGGTGTTCTGAACTTGTGAAAGTGGCTGTATAGATGTTTGGTTTATTATTGTCACGTGTACCAAGATACAGTGAAAAGCTCTTGTTTTGCGTACCATTCATAAGATACAGGAGCAGAATTAGGCCGTTCAGTCCATCAAGCCTGCTCTGCTATTCAATTGTAACTGATTTTTTTTTCCAACTCCATCCTCCTTCCACCCCCCCATAACCCCGAGCCCCCTCACCAGTTAAAAACCTGTCAATCTCTGCCTTAAATACCCCCAATGAATGGCTTCCACTGCCCTCTATGGCAACGAATTCCACAGATTCACCACCTTCTGGCTGAGGAAATTCCTCCTCATCTCAGTTCTAAAGGGACGTCCCTTTATTCTGAGGCTGTGCCCTCGGATCCCGGACTCTCCCACTGATGGAAACATCCTCTCCACGTCCACTCTATCCAGGCCTTTCTGTATCCAGGAGGTTTCAATGAGATCCCCCCCTCATCCTTCTGAACTCCGAGTGCAGGCCCGGAAACATCAAACGCTCCTCATGTTAAGCCTTTTGTTCCTGAGATCATTCCTTGGATTCACACAGATTGTTCCATACATTAAGTACTTCAAAGTAGTAAAAAGAAAAACAATGCAGAGTATCATGTTGCAGCAACAGAGAGAGTGCAGTGCAGCTAGGCAAATAACTGGCAAGGGCCACGACAAGATAGATTGGGAGATCAAGGGTTCATATTTTAGCATATGAGAGGTCCGTTCAAGAGTGCTAACAGTGGGGTAGAAGCTGTCCTTGAGCCCAGTGGTACGTGCTCTCAGGCTTTTGTATCTTCTGCGCAACGGGAGAGGGAGCAGAGAGAGAATGTGGGAGGGGTCCTTGATTATGTCGGCTGCTTTCCCAAGGCAGCGGGAAGTGTAAACGGAGTCAATGGAGGGGAGGCTGGTTTGCGCGATGGACTGGACTGTGTCCACAACTCTTAATTTCTTGCGGTCTTGGGCAGAGCAGTTGCCGTATCAAGCCGTGATGCATCCGGTATGCTGCATCCGGTATGCTGCATCTGTAATGACTGGTAAGTCTGTTTGAGAAATGCGAGTGGTTGAGTTATTACATTAGTTTCAAGTGATCCTGTGGATATTGGTGTAACCAGTCCTGTACTTGAGGAGCCTGCCCTCATCCATCCCTCCCTCTGTGCCCCACAGGGACAGGACACTCAGGGAAGTGACGGGCCGTACTCCCAGGCCAGGCAGACGTTGGAGAGCCTGCTGAACAAGAGCATGCGGATTCGGATGACCGACGGCAGGACGCTGATTGGCCTCTTCCTCTGCACTGACCGTGACTGCAACGTCATCTTGGGCTCTGCCCAGGAGTACCTAAAGCCGACAGGTACAGTGGGTGAGGCAGCTGCCGTCTCTGCGTAAACCTGCTCCCGTGTTTGTCCAGTTCCCACGTAAGGGTACCCTGGCCCCTCCCCATCACCACACCCTCCCTGGCCCGTCCAGTAATAAAGCTCCCCTGGGATCTATCATCCTTCCTAAATCCCACATAATTCCAAGATAATGGGCAGCACAGCTCCACTGACTCCTGGTTCATCCTGACCTCTGGTACTGTCTGCTTGCGTGGAGTTTGCACGCTCTCCCTGTGACTGTGTGGGCTTCCCCTGGCTGCTCCAGTTTCCTCCCACATCTCAAAGATGTGTGGGGTCTGTTGCTTTAAGTTGCCCTCCCCAGTGTATGGGTGAGGGGTAGAATCGTGGGGGAGCTGCTGGGAATGTGGGGGGAAATAAAATGATTAGTGCAGTCAGAAACTGAACTGGAGTAGCTGTATACACAATCTGGCTGCAAGAGCAGGTCAGAGGCGAGGAGTTCTGCAGCAAGTAACTCGCCTCCTGACACCCCAGACCCTGTCCTCCGTCTACAAGGCTCAAGTCAGGAGTGTGAGGGAACACCCTCCACTCGCCTGGATGAGTGCAGCTCTCAATAACAGTCACAAAGCTCGACACCATCCAGGACACAGCAGCCCGCTCGATAGGCACCCCATGCAGAACCGTTCACTCACTCCGCCACCGAGACTCCTCAGACAGCACCTTCCAAACCCACCACCTCTCCCAGCTGGAAGGACAAGGGCAGCAAAAGCCCGGGGACCCCCCCCCCCCCCCCCCCCCCCGGGAGTTGCCCTCCGAGCCACACAATCCACTTGGAAATATATCGCCGTTCCTTCACCGTCGCTGGGTCAAACCCCTGGAACCCCCTAACAGCATTGTGGGGACACCCACACCTCACGGACTGCAGCAGTTCAAGACGGCAGCTCGCTACCACCTTCTCAAGGGCAACTAGGGATGGGCGATGAATGCTGGCTCGGCCTGCAAAGCCCACACCCCTTGGGTGAATATATAAATAAATGGGTGTTGATGGTCGGTACAGACTCAGTGGGCTGAAGGGCCTGTTTCCATGCTGTAAGGATCCACCTCGAGGTTCAATCTTGTCTCTTTACTGCCTGCTCCAGCTCAGTACCTCCCCACTTTCTGTCCGTGGTGAGCAGAATGGGCACGTTGCTCAGTCTGCCCCGCCCGGGGCTCACCAACAACTCGATCCGCCGCTCCCGGGATGTGGGAGGAATGAAGTGTAACGTTCCCCCCCCCCGATCTCTCTCATTGCAGATTCCCTGGTGCAGGGGGAGCCTCGCGTCCTGGGTCTGGCCATGATCCCCGGACACCACGTGGTCTCCATCGAGGTGGAAACGGACAGCGTGTCGAGCCTGCCATATACGTGAGGTGGTGGGGCCGTTGCCGAGGAAAGCCGGCAGGCAGGAGCCACCTCGACTCCCCGGTACTACTACTGTCATCTCCTAGGGTTCCTCGTCTGTTAACGGTCGACGGGGAGGGTGTGGCAATGAGTGGTAGGGAGATGGCTCTTGCAGGGTAACTGTGTTGATGGTGGTACAGTACACACAGGCTGGGCCAGTGCTGCTGCTAGCGACCTCTTCCTCTGCGGTCTCTGTGCCTGCAGCGTCACTTTAGTCAGTACCCCTACTCAACTGCCTCAGTAAAGCAGCCATTGTAATCAAAGACCCCTCCCACCATGGACATTCTCTCTTCTACCCCCCCCCCCCCCCCCCCAATCAGGCAGAAGATGTGTACCACCAGGCTCAAGGACAGCTTCTATCCTGTTGTTGTAGGACTATCGAATGGTCCCCTTGTACAATAAGATGGACTCTTGACCTCACAATCTACCTCGTCGTGGCCCTTGCACCTTATTGTCTGCCTGCACTGCACTTCCTCTGTAACTGTAACACTTTATTCTGCATTCTGATATTGCTTTTCCCTCATGCTACCTCAATGCACTGATGTGGTGAAATGATCTGTATGGATGGCGTGCAAAACAGTTTTTCACTGTACCTTGGTACATGTGACAATAAACCAATTTACCCTGGGGTACTCGAAGCTGACAGGTGCAGAGAACGAGATTGAATGGGGGAATAAAAGATGTGGCATCTACAGTAGAAGGCACAGAAAAGCAATGTTACAGTTCAAGTTACGGGTGATTTTTGAACTAAAACACAAACTATTTCTCTTTCCACAGATGTTACCTGACCACCAGAGTGTTCCCAGTATTTTCTGTTTTTATTTCAAGTTTCCAGAGTTTTCCTTTTAAAACTGAATGGGAAATGTTAAATATCACTCCCTGCAGTGAAAAGTAACTAAGCATCTCGACAGCAGCATGTGAGGTTTGGGAGCGCCGTTTTTCTACTGAAATCCAGAGAGAACGAAACGTATTTTGTCATAATTGTCATTTTTATGCAAGAAACGTGTTTTCAGAAGAAATATTTAAATAGTTTATTTTTATCCGTATAAAACATGTACAATAAAATGAATAATGCGATATAAATTGTCGGTGGCAGCAGGGCTCTGGGTGTTGACAGTTTTTCTTTCATTGCCTGTTTTTCTGTATAGTAACCTGCCCTTTGCCAGGTTAGAGGTCCACGGGCTGCGTTCTTCAAAGTCAGTCATCCCTTCCCCCAGTGAGCATTCCGTCTGGGACAAGGGTGAAAGCCATCCAGTCCTTGCCTGGAGATGAGAGACTGCGGATGCTGGGATCTAGAGCACAAACAAACCTCTGGAAGGACTCGGTGGGTCGAGCAGCGTCTGTGGAGGCAGAACGGAATGGTTGACCCTGTATCAGGACCATCTGATGGAAGAGTCTCGACCCAAAGATGTCAACCATCCCTCTGCCTGCGCAGGTGCTGTTGGACCGGCTGAGTTCATGAAGGAGTTTGACTTCTGCTGGATTCCTACCTGTCCGGAAATGTTGACCAGGTCGAGTCTCCCTGGTTTACTGACCCAGTGGAAGTCTTTACAATTCTGAATAGGGTTTGGGGTGGGGAAGATAATTCCCGGTGCGGATAATCCAGTGTGAATACAGGCACACACTTACAGGATCATCACCAGTTAATCCAAAGTCAGTCCCGGAGAAAGATCTTTGCCTGTAGCGTAGTGAAGTGGGGAGCTCACTCCCACAGGAATACCAGCAACGCAGATGCACTTAAGGCACATGGACAAGCCAGGCCTTTTTCTGTATTGTAATATTATCCAACCTTTTAACTTTTTCAGAGTTGTACAGCACAGAAACAGGCCCTTCAGCCCATCAAGCCTATGCCGACCATCATGCCCATTTACATTAGAACATAGAACAGTACAGCACAATACAGGCTCTTCAGCCCACAATGTTGTGCCGACATTTAAACCTCGCCTAAGACTAACCCCTTCCTCCCACATATCCCTCTATTTTAAATTCCTCCGTATGCTTATCTAGCAATCTCTTGAATTTGACCAACATACCTGCCTCCACCACCACCCCAGGCAGCACATTCCATGCCCCAACCACTCACTGGGTAAAAAAACCTCCCTCTGATATCTCCCTTGAACTTCCCACCCATTACTTTAAAGCCATGCCCTCTTGTATTGAGCATTGGTGCCCTGGGAAAGAGGTGCTGGCTGTCCACTCTATCTATTCCTCTTAATATTTTGTACACCTCTATCATGTCTCCCCTCATCCTCCTCTCCAAAGAGTAAAGCCCTAGCTCCCTTAGTCTCTCCTCATAATGCGTACTCTCCAAACCAGGCAGCATCCTGGTAAATCTCTGCACCCTTTCCAATGCCTCCACATCCTTCCTATAATGAGGTGACCAGAACTGGACACAGTACTCCAACTGTGGTCTAACCAGAGTTTATCCTTCGATTTATGAAAGCTAACATCCCATAAGCTTTCTCAACTACCCTATCCACCTGTGAGGCAACTTTCAGCGATCTGTGGATATGAACCCCCAGATCCCTCTGCTCCTCTACACTCCCCAGAATCCTGCCATTAACTTTGTACTCCGCCTTGGAGTTAATCCCATTTGCCAGCACTTGGTCCGCTGCCTTCTCTGCCTCGGTGATTCAATGCTCGTCCGGATACTTCATAAATGTTGCGAGAGTCTCTGCCTCCGACACCCCCACAGGCAGTGTGTTCCAGATTCCAACACCGCCTCCCCCCCACCCCACCAGGTGAAAATATTCTTCCTTGTATCCCCTCTAAATCTTTTGTTCCTTGCTTTAAATCTCTACCCTCTGCTTATAGGCCCACCAGCTTTGGGGAAAGTTTCCTACCAACTACTTTGTGCCCCTCATAATTTTGTACACCTCTGTTGGGCTCCCCTCTCAGCCTCCTCCGCTCCAGGGAGAACAGACCCAACCTGTCCGGTCTCTCCTTGTAAGTGAGACGTTCCATCCCGGGCAACAACCTGGTGAAAGTACCCCTGCACCCTCTCCAGTACAATCATGTCCTATCTGTGCTAGGATGTCCACAAAACATGTGCCTTCCTGCCCCAGCGAGTGGTCTGCTGAATTCCATGTGCCTTCTTCACCACCCTACCTACCTGTGCAACATCGAAACCTTCACAGGAGGAGTTCAGAGGGATGTGGGCCAAATGCAGGCAAATGGGAGCAGCTCGGTGGGTGCCATGGTTGGCATGGATGAGTTTCCATTACTGTGTTACTCTATACTGCTTATTTAGTAGCAGCCTCACAATAAGAGCCCACGGACACCCATTCACGGGGGCAGTGTGAGCCACGAGGAGGATGTAAAGGAGATATAGACAGGACCCTTTGTTACGTCAAGAGTTTAATATCTCCATAGTTAAGCTGCAGTTCACTTTGTGCATGGTGTATTACCACAAGATACAGGAGCAGAATTAGGCCATTTGGCCCATCGAGGCTGTTCCGCCATTCTGTCATGGCTGTTTTCTCTCAAGCCCCATTCTTTCCCCCCCCCCCCCCCCCCATTGATGATCGTTAATTAGTAGATGGTGCATAAAATAACTTCTGGCAACCACAACTAGGATTCTTCTCTTCTTTGGGGAAACAGTGGCCCTTCCTCACCCTGCCCACGTTTGGTCAAGCCGTATCCTAACCCGTAGAATGGCTGCAGTCGCCAGTGGGCACAACATCTCGTAGCCTTTTGCCTCCACTACCACCCCTGGGAGTGGTGGGCGCCTGGAGTGCCCTGCCAGCGGTGGTGGGGGAGGCAAACACAACAGAACCATTTAAGAAACTCTTAGATGGGCACATGAATATGCAGAGAATGGAGGAATATGTTGGCAGAAGGGACTAGTTTAGTTAGGTGTTTTAATTACTGGTTTAATTAGTTAACAAGTTCATAGCATGATATAAGCCAGGGACGTGGAGCAGAGGTCACAAAATGGCTGCCTTGACCACTTTTCAAAATGGTCACCTTGACCAGATTCAGGATCATTAAAACCATAAGGCACATTTTTTTTTACTTTTTCCTTGAAGTAACTGCTGTGTCTTTCCTTTAAGCAAAAAGGGCAGTAAGTAGCATAGATAGTACTTTGTACACTTCATGTGTGGTAGTGACACAAAACTCCCTCAAGCACTGGGCCTGGATGGTGGTCTAGTGGGGTGGAGTCTAACCCGAGAGGCCCCCATCCCCACCAGGCACCCTCCACTCCTCAGCAAGCGGACAACGTCCCACCCAGGGGCGGCCGTGTCCCACAGGTTGAACCCAGCCAGCTTTCCGGCGAAGGGGCTAGGATCGGCGCTCACTCGGCAGCCCCCGCCCAGCCGCACGGCTCCTCCGCTGGGGATGGCGCGCGCCCCGGTTGCCGGGCTGCTTCTGGCTGCTTTCCCGTCCACCACCAGCGTGGCGTTCCCCGTCGCCCCATCCCAGATCCCGCAGTAGTGCGCCCACTTCCCGATGGGGCCCGCGCGGGCCTTCACCTCCGCCGGACCCACTGCAAAGAACGCCAGGCCTCGGCTGAGGTACAGCTGGAACAGGGTGCTGGCGCCTTCACTGCAGTAGGTAAGGAGGACCGTTTTCCCCGTCGTCACACCGCTCAGTTTTGCCCAAAGACAGGTGGTGAAGGCGAGGAGGTCGCGGCCATCCACCGGAAAAGCCGTAGGTTGAAGCGTGGTCAGCGCCATCGTCCTCTGGCACCCTGTCAAAACAACAGTGAAGGATAGCAGAAAAACGATGGGCAGAAAGGAGAATTAGGGTTACTGCATTCAGCTCTGGTCGCCCCATTACAAAAAGGATGTGGAGGTTTTGGAGAGGTGTTCACCAGGATGCTGCCCGGATCAGAGGGTATGAGATACAAGGAGAGGTCGGACAAACTTGGATTGTTTTCTCTGGAGCGGCAGAGGCTGAGGGGAGACCTGATAGAAGTTTATAAAATTATGAGAGGTGTAGATAGAGTAGACAGCTGGTATCTTTTTCCCAGCGTCGAATGTCTAATACGAAAGGGCATGCATTTAAGGTGAGGGGGGTAAGTTTAAAGCAGATGTGCAGGGCGAGTTTTTTTTACACAGCGGTGGGTGCCTGGAACGGGCTACCAGGGGTGGTGGTGGAGGCAGATACAATAGAGACATTTAAGGGGCTCGTAGATAGGCATGTGAATGTGCAGACAGTGGAGGGATAGGGACCATGTGCAGGTAGAAGGGATCAGTTCGGCTTTTAACTATGTTTAATTAGTTCGGCACAGCATTGTGGGTGGAAGGGCCTGCTCCTGTGCTGCACTGTTCTACGTTCTGTGATCTCGCTGCAGCACCCCCATAGAGCACAGGGACGAGTCTTTCTAACCGGTGGCTGTTGGCCAAAGAGAAGGGTGCTAAGTCTCCCCTCCCACCACCACCACCTTGCTGCTTCGCCCTACACACACCCCCACCCACCCCCAACCCGATTCTACAACTCAAGTCTCCGTCAGCTTCCAGCGCAACTTTCTCCAAAGGTGGGCTTTCGCGCTGGGGTCTCTCGGTGTGACCTTGGTACTGCTCTCCCTCTCAAAGGCGGTCACTTTGTTACTGAGACCCCGCCATGGGGTGTACTTTGGTACCAATGTGCTCCCTGAACGGGACATTTTGATACTGGGACACGTGTTGTGAGCATTTAGATTCAGAGAGAGGTTTGAAGGCCTCAAGTTGTCCATGGGATCCCATGTTGAGGACGTGCTTGAGAACCTGGACACGCTTTGGAGTGGAATTTCTGTTCCAGGGGCACATTTGTAATGGATCCTGTAAAGGGGCACCTACAGCACTAGGACCCTGTTAGAGGGGCATTTTGGTACAGCGGCATCCCGTAAAAGAGGCTCTTTAGTAATGGGACCCTATTAAAGGGGAATTTTGTTGCTGGGACTTCCGGTTAAGGAGGCACTTTGGTACTGGGACCTTATTAAAGGGGTTCTTTGAAAGCAGGTCCCGCGTTAAGGGCGCTCTTTGATGCTGAGATGTGTTTGCAGGGCTCGTGTTGTCCATGGGATCCCCTGTTGAGGATGTAATTGGGAACTGGGACTCGATGTAAAGGTGGCACTTCCATCCTGGGGCACTTTTTAAAGGGACACCGATACTGGAACCGGTTTTTCAGGGGCACATTTGTGATGGACTCTGCTAAAGGGGAATTTTGATATTGGGGCATCCTGTTAACACAGAACGGTACAGCACAGTACAGGCCCTTCGGCCCACGATGTTGTGCCGACCTATCTAAACCTACTCCACGATCAATCCAACCCTTCCCTCCTACACAGCCTATAACCCTCCATTTTTCTTACATCCATGTGCCTGTCTAAGAGTCTTTTAGCAGTCCCTGTTGTTTCAGCCTCTTACCACCACCCCCGGCAGTGGGTTCCGGGCACCCCCCTCTCTGTTTAAAAAAAGCTTACCCCTGACATCCCCCTTATACCTTCCTCCAATCACCTTAAAATTATGTCCCCTCGTGTTAGCCATTGTCACCCTGGGAAAAAGTCTCTGGGTAGTACAGGGCAAAAGCAATAACAGAATACAGAGTAAAGTGTCACAGCTACAGGGAAGTGCAGTGCAGGTAGACAATAAGGTGCAGGGTCATAACGAGATAGAGTGTGAGGTCAAGAGTCCATCTCATCTACCTCTGACATCCTCCCCCTAAACTTTTCTCCTCTGACCTCAACTGGTGTCCTCGGTATTGGCCATTGCTTCCCTGGGGGAAAGGTGCTGGCTGTCCACTCTATCTATGCCCCTCGTAATCTTCGCCTCTCATCCTGCGTCACTCCAAAGAGAAAAGCCCCAGCTCGCTCAGCCTGTCCTCATGAGACGTGCTCTCTAATCCAGGCAGCAACCTAGTAAAGGGGCGCTTTGGCACTGGGCCACTGCTTGAAGGGGGAACATCGTTACAGGGGCAAGCAGGGACATTGCTGTCAAGAACTTTTATTTACAAAATCAAAAGCTTTACATCACAGGGAAAAAAAATTGCAAGAGGTGTGTCCATACACAGTTCATGCAAGGACACAGATCTGTAGTCACATACAAAACCACCTCTGTTTATGCTCTGTATTGTGTGCAGGGGAGGTTATACAGAGCGGGTGTTAATCAGCAACCTTTCCCTGTGATCCTCTGCCTAGAACACACTGTTTTGCAAAGGAGGAACTGTGGCAGGTTAAGAGGCTGGGAATATTGGAGGGACACACCCTGAAGAACTCGTCACTGAAGCTCCTTCCCCCAACGAAGGTTCATCAGTTCAACAAGTGGTTATTACTCACCTTTACACAACACTCTACAAGGTGTGGAGGGGAGGGTCTGGAAGGGTCACTGTTTAAAAATAGGCCGATCGATTCTATACTGGCTCTCAGTATTCCTATCAATCCCATTCCCCCACTTATTTCCCTGGAATCTGTTCTCTCCCACCTGCCCGTCAACTTCCCCTCACTCTCTTCCCGTCCACCTACACTAGGGGTAATTCGCAGTAACAATTTAGTGGTGCAGCTGGTAGAGCCACTGCTTCCCAGCCCCAGAGACCCGGGTTCGATCCTGACCTCCGGTGTTGCGTGCGTGCGTGCGTGTGTGTGTGGAGTTTGCACGTTCTCCCTGTGACCCCGGGTGTTCCGGTTCCCTCCCACATCCCAACGACATGCGGGGTCAGTGGGTTAATTGACCCCCCCCCCCCAGTGTGTGGGTGAGGGGTAGAATCTGGGGGGGGAGGGAGTTGATGGGAATGTGGGGAGAATAAAATGGGGTCGGTGTAAATGGGTGGTCGATGGTCGGTAAACCGTACGGAGAATGCGGCACCGTGCGCGTGCCGGTTGGTCGATTGTCCAGCGGATCGACGGCGCGTATGTGGCAGGGCGCACGCGCGGACCTATACGCGTGCACGCACTGGCCGACCACACCCCCGGCGCGCGCAACTTCACTTTTGGCGCGGGACTTCGGGGACTCGCGCGCTTTTAGGTCTCTGCAGACCTTCTCGCAGGTCTCCGATCGTCAGCTGCTCGGTTTCTGCAGTTGGATTAATATGAATCAGTAAAGGTGCTTGTTCTACTGCACCCTTGTCGTCCTTGCTCCATGATACTTAACAGTTGGCACGGACAGTGGGCCTGTTTCCGTGTGTCCGATTCTACAACGTTATAAGTTCCTCTGAAGTTCCCCTGTTGAGAGGCACTCCCTGTTACAGGGCTGGCCTGCCTTCCAGTGACTCTTTGTGTCCCAGTACAACACGATAAGGGCAGAGGTTAAAAGGATTGGACAGAGACTGAAAGCACACAGCCGTTTGACCTTCAAACACAAACACCACTTGGTCTTTATCTCTGTCTGTGGGTTGCTGAGCAGCAGCCCCATACAGAGTGCCTTTGTTCTCGAGCCTGGTCTTTCTCTCTTCAAAGGCCAACCACGTTTACAGTTTAATGTCACGTCAGGAGATTGGAGGCCTGCGTCCAGTGGTGTGCCGCAGCCTGCTGGAATGTGGGAGATTGAGGGGTGACCCGATAGATTATGAAGGACATAGACCAGGGACCGGGGGCTAAAAACAAGAGGGCATAGGTTTCAGATCAGAGGTGAGAGATTTAACAGGGGCAGCTTCTTCACGCAAAGGGTGGTGCGTATTTGGAATGAGCTGCCGGAAATAGTGGCTGAGGTGGGCACATCAGCAACATTTAAAAGCCATCTGGATAAGTCCATGGACAGGAGAGGTTTATAGGGCTACGGGCCAAACGCGGGCAGACGGGACCAGCTCGCTGGGCAACACAGTCAGCACGGACGAGTTGGGCTGAAAGGCCTTTTTCCATGCTCTGTGACTCAGGACTGCAGGGCTCTGAGTTTCACAGCTCCTCCTGCAGTGAGATTCCAGCACCCACCCCCACCCTTCCCTCCACTCCACCCCCCCCCCCCCCCCCCCCCGCTCCACATCACCCCTTTCCCACCACTCACTACTGCCTGGCCTCTCCTTCCTTCCCGTCACCTCGCCCTCTCCCCTCCGCCCCTCTGTTCCCTGCCAACTCTTCACCCCCTCCGCTCCCAACCCCGTCACTTCTCACAGCTCCCACCGGGCAGGAGGTGCAGAAGCCTGAAGTCCCACACCACCAGGTTCAGGAACAGCGACTTCCCTTCAACCATTCGGTTCTTGAACCGACCTGCACAATCCTAACCCTACCTCAGCAACGGGACACTACGGACCACCTCTCGCACTGCCGTGGACTTGTCTCTGATTGTGGGGTCTTTTTGCACCAACATCTTGTTTTTGCACAGTTTTCTTCCCTGTCTTGTAGAATTTCTGTATAATTTATGTTCTGTGTGTTGTCTGTACCTACGTGCCGGTGATGCTGCTGCAAGCAAGTTTTTCACTGTACCTGACCCTCACTGTACTTGTGCACCTGACAATAAACTTGACAAACACAGAACACTGCAGCACAGGAACAGGCCCTTCGGCCCACAATGTCTGTGCTGAACACGATGCCGAATTAAACTAAATCTCTTCTGCCTGCACAGGGTCCATATCCCTCCACCCCCTGCACATTCATGTGTCTATCTGACAGCCTCTTAAGCCCCACTCTGTGTGAAGAAGTTGCCCCTCAAGTCCCTTCTGAATCTCACCTCTCACCTTAAACCTATGACCTCTCGTTTTTGATTCCTTCTCCCTGGAGAAAGGACTGTGTGCATCCACCCTTTATCTGTGCCTCTCATGATTTTATAAGGTCAGCCCTCAGTCTCCTGCACTCCAAGGAATAAAGTCCCAGCCTGCCCAGCCTCTCCCGATAACTCAGGCCCTCAAGTCCCGGCAACATTCTCGTAAATCTTCCCTGAGCCCTTTCCAGCTTAATGTCGTATCTCCTATACCACTCAGAAAAGACACAACAATCACTCGATGTGGTCACCGTACCCCCACAGTATTGTAACGAGTGGCATCAAAGGCACATAAGACTGATAAAGGTAAAAGTGGAGAGAGACCAGAAACTAGTTCTGCTGTTTGTACAGATGAACATTGTACATACGTCGGGCTTTTGAATTTAGTAATGCTATGGGAGCTTGTCTGTATGCAGGGGGTGTCCATAAGTTGGACATTCCTAACCTGGGGAGAGCCTGTAAGTGTCCTGAGGGCTGGGATAAACTTCACGGGCTGAATGGTCTCATCTACATTGTAAGGGGACACAAGGTGTCACACTAAAGCACCAAGAAAAGAGAAGGAAGGGGCCACTTGTCCAGTCCAGTCGAGTTTATCGCCGTGTGCACAAGTGCGGTGAGGGACAGATACAGTGAGAAACCTGCTTGCAGCAGCATCACAGGCAGGTAGGTACAGACAGCACACAGAATGACACGGATGGAAAAGTTAGAATAAGAATCCGATTTATTATCACAGTCATGATAGTGGCAGGGTTCTGGGGAGTGTGGAGGAGCGGAGGGATCTGGGTCTCCAAATCCACAGATCACTGAAAGTTGCCTCACAGGTGGATAGGGTAGTTAAGAAAGCTTATGGCATGTTAGCTTTCATAAGTCGAGGGATCGAGTTTAAGAGCCGCGAGGTAATGATGCAGCTCTATAAAACTCTGGTTAGACCACACTTACTGTGTCCAGTTCTGGTCGCCTCATTATAGGAAGGATGTGGAAGCATTGGAAAGGGTGCAGAGGAGATTTACCAGGACGCTGCCTGGTTTGGAGAGTATGGATTATGAGGAGAGACTGAGGGAGCTAGGGCTTTACTCTTTGGAGAGATGGAGGATGAGGGGAGACATGATAGAGGTGAACAAAATATTGAGAGGAATAGATAGAGTGGACAGCCAGCGCCTCTTTCCCAGGGCACCAATGCTCAATACAAGAGGGCATGGCTTTAAAGTAATGGGTGGGAAGTTCAAGGGAGATATCAGAGGGAGTTTTTTTTACCCAGAGAGTGGTTGGTGCATGGAATGTGCTGCCTGGGGTGGTGGTGGAGGCAGGTACATTGGTCAAATTCAAGAGATTGTTAGATAAGCATATGGAGGAATTTAAAATAGGATATGTGGGATGAAGGGGTTAGATAGTCTTCGGCGAGGTTTAAAGGTCAGCACAACATTGTGGGCCGAAGGGCCTGTATTGTGCAGTGCTATATGCCGTGGTTTCTTATATGCCGTGAAATGTGTAGTTTTGCAGCAGCAGTACAGTGCAAGGAGACAAAATTACTATAAATTACAGAACACGTAAATAATAAATAGTGCAAAAGAAAAGGGATAACAAAGTACATACCAGAACAGGCCACAAGACATTACTGCTCTGTGTAATGAATTGACCTGTACGATCGGTCTATAAGACAAGCTTTTCACCTCGGTACAAGTGACAATAATAAACCAACACCAATAGTGTTCTTGGGTTCATGGACGGTTGAGAATCTGATGGTGGAGGGGGAGAAGCTGTTCCTGAGACTGTGCAAAACAAGACGTTGGAGCAAATAAAACCCCACAATCAGAGACAAGTCTGCGGCAGTGCGAGAGGTGGTCCGTAGTGTCCCGTTGCTGAGGGAGGGTTAGGGGTGTGCAGGACGGTTCAAGAACTGAATGGTTGAAGGGAAGTAACTGTTCCTGAACCTGGTGGTGTGGGACTTCAGGCTTCTGGACCGCCTGCCCGACGGTAGCTGCCAGAAGATGGCATGGCCCAGATGGTGGGGATCCTTGGTGACAGATGCTGCCTTCTTGAGGCGGCGCTTCAAGCCTGCCCCGCCATTCCAAGGTTGATCTGCCCCAGGCCTGATCTCCTCCGTGCCTGTCCCAATTCATCCTCAATTCCCTGATCTACCTCCTCTTTCAATGCCCCTGGTGAACTTGCCTCCTCAGCCCCCTCCTCCCTGTCTCTATCAACGGGAAGGAGATAACGATCTTGTATTAAGTCTCCCAGAGGGAAGCTTTGAAGTTTAATCAGTGTCCCATCTCCAGCCCTCCAGAAGAGTTTTATGCAGGAGGGCTTCATCCACAGTAGGGTCAGGGCGTACTTAGCAAGCAGTTCTTTCCTACTGATCAAAGGCTGGATGCTTCCTTTGCCTCTTGTTCCAGGGCCTTAAGTACATCTGGTTTCAATCATCGCAAGGCTCTGCTGGTGTGAGTGTTCACAGCAAAGAAAAACAAACACGCTCTCTCTCAAGAGACGCACCCCGCTTCTCACCACCAGCTCCACTGCATGGGAGAGGGCCAGTTATAATTGGAGCAAGATTTTGGCTAAAGCTAGCTCCTTCAGTGGGAGGTTATTGAAAGCACAAAATAAACAGGGAAGGAGGGGTCTGAAGGGAGATGGTTCACATCTGCACATCTCCAGAGCAGAGCAGTGAACGAACTTGCATTTTGATAGCACCTTTACCATCCTTAGAATAGCAAAGTTCTTCCAAAGCTGTGATGTGGGAAAGGCCACGGGTGATTTGGTGACAGCAAGATCCCACAACAGCACGGTGACAAGGCTTTTCACAACCCAGGAGTCCATTCAGCACATCGTAGCCAGAAGAGCAAACCCATCAGTCCTGTTCTCCCTTTACGTTTCCCTGTAGCCCTGTACCCTGTTCAACTACCCATTCACACCGATCCCAATGTATTCTCCCCACATTCCCGTCAACTGCCTCCAGATTCTAGCCCTCACCCACACACTAGGGGGACAATTTACAGCGGCCAGTTAACCCACCGACCCCACACGTTGGAATGTGGGAGGGAACCGGAGCACCCGGGGGGAAACCCACGTGGTCACAGGGAGACCGTGCAAACTCCACACACACACGCACATAGACACGCACACACACGCATACACAGTGCCAGAGGTCGGGATCGAACCAGGTCCCTGGGGCTGTGAGGCAGCGGCTGTACCCGCTGCACCATGTGTCACCCTTAGTAGAGATATACACAGACACAACACACCTACACACACGGGAGGGCAGTACTGAGGGAGCTCTGCACTGTGGGAGGGGTGGCGGGTTTGGGAGGTGCTGTGGGAGTAGCCTGGGTGAATAACCGCGGTGCGTTCTGTAGACGGTGCAGACACCGTGCGCCGGTGGCGGAGGGAGGGAGTGTTTAGGGGGGGTGGATGGATGGGCTGCTTTTCCCTGGATGGTGTCGAGCTTCTCGAGAGTTGTCAGAGCCACACTCGCCCAGGCCAGTGGAGAGAGTCCCGTCACACTCCTGACCTGTGCCCTGTAGGTGGGGGGAGAGGCCTTGGGACGTCAGGAGGTGAGTCACTCACCGCAGGATCCCCAGCCTCTGACCTGCTCCCTGTGGCTGGTCCGGTTGAGTTTCTGACCCCCAGGATGTAGATGGTGGGGGACGGGGCGGTGGGAATGCCATTGAATGTCAGTGGTGAGTGGTTAGACTTTCTCTTGTTGGAGACGGTTGTTATAACATGAATGTTCCTTGTTGCTCTATCAGTCCAATGCCTGAATGTTACCCAGGTCCTGCTACAGACAAGCATGGACTTCATCTGTTGAGGACGTCTGTGTATTAGGTAGCGATGTAGCACCGTTTAATGAGTGAGATATCCTAAGGAACTTCACAGGAGATTTAAATGAGGTTATCAAGGGCGTACAGGAGTAAGTTACCAAACGCTTGGGCCTAAGGAAAGACAAGGGTTCCACAGCTCAAGGCCTCGCCTGCTTAAAATCCAGGGAGTGTCCCTCAGTGAGAACAGGAGGGATGTGGGAGAGGAGGTCAGACAGGAGGGAGCAGCTTGGAAACAGGAGCAGAACTCCACATCGGGGCTCTGCGAGACGAGATCAGATCAGTTTATTGTCGTGTACACCAGGGTGCAATGAGATTCCTTGCTGGCCTGAAGCTCACAGAGTGAACAGTGTGCAGGGTAATAATGAACGCAGCAATAAATACAGCGACGAGCACAAAACAGCAGAATGGTGCAGAGACAGTAGTGCAGTCTGAGGCAGTGCACACTAAGGTGGTGCACACTGAGGTAGTGTACACTGAGGTGGTGCACACTGAGGTGGTGCAAACTGAGGCAGTGCACACTAGTGCACACTGAGGTAGTGCAAACTGAGGCAGTGCACACTGAGGTGGTGCACACTGAGGTGGTGCAAACTGAGGTAGTGCACACTGAGGTGGTGCACACTGAGGTGGTGCAAACTGAGGTAGTGCAAACTGAGGTGGTGCAAACTGAGGTGGTGCACACTGAGGTGGTGCAAAAAGAAATGCTAAAGTGACAATAACGGAAGAGGCAGAGTGAAGAGTCCGAGGACGTGGCAGCACCACCAGGAAGGGGATGTGAGAGAGGTGACTGGTTCAGGAGTCTGACAGCAGTGGGGAAGAAGCTGTTCTTGAGTCTGGATGTCGGGACTTTCGAGCTCCTGTGTCCTCTCCCAGAAGGTAGGAGAGAGAACAAGGAATGGCCAGGGGGGCAGGTATCCCTGACGATACCGTCAGCCTTCCTGAAGCACCGCACGGTGAAGACGGACTGGATGGAAGGAGGTGACGATCCGGGGACGGACCGGGCAGTGTTGACTGCACGGGGAACCAGTGTGGGTCTGAGCTGCAGCGGGCGAACAGCCAGAGGTCGGGGTGGTTGATGGGGACCAACCAGGGGTCAGGCGGAGTAGTGGCGAAGACATGGCAGAAGCTGAGACTGGAGACGACCTGGAGATCCGAAGAAGATGAATGAGATGTGGTGCTCACAAACAGTCGGGTTCGGCTTCAGAGACGTGCGAGGGAATTGGAAACAGACCGTCAAAGAACCTGTGACAGAGAGTAGCTGTTGACACACTGATCACAGGGTGCAGATTCAAGTTACTGACTGGATCCAGGGAAATTCCTGGGTTTGGCGACCAATCCACCTCCCACTCACAATCAACGTCACCGTCTCAGGACATGGAGCCAACGACCGGATAGACGGTGGGAGGGCTCCAATCTGGCTCTCCAAGTCTCCACACTGCAGAGCGCCCCGTCTGACCATCAACGTAGGGAAAGTCTTCTCTAACCAGACCCCAGAGCCTCAGGTGGGGTGGGGACAGTGGGGAGGGGAGTTGCTGGGGAAACGTCCGTCACTGGTTGAATCCGCCAACATCGGAAAAATTGGAATTGGAATTGGTTTATTATTGTTACACGTACCGAGGTACAGTGAAAGACTTGCCTTGCATACCGATCGTACGGGTTAATTCATTACACAGTGCAGTGAGGTAGCACAGGGTAAAACAATACAGAATGCAGAGTAAAGTGTCACAGTTACAGAGAAAGTGCATTGCAGGTAGACAATAAGGTGCAAGGCCATGATAAGGTAGATTGTGAGGTCAGAGTCCATCTCATCGTATAAGGGAACCATTCAATAGTCTTATCACCGTGGGGTAGAAGCTGTCCTTGAGTCTGGTGGTACGTGCCCTCAGGCTCCTGTATCTTCTGCCTGATGGAAGGGAGAAGAGAGAATGACCCGGGTGGGTGGGGTCTTTGATTGTGCTAGCTGCTTCACCAAGAGGTATAGACAGAGTCCACGGAGGGGAGGCTGGTTTCTGTGAGGCGCTGGGCTGTGTCCACAACTCCCTGCAGTTTCTTGTGGTCCCAGGCAGAGCAGTTGCCGTACCAAGCTGTGATACATCCAGATAGGATGCTTTCTATGGTGCATCGATAAAAGTTGGTGAGTGTCAAAGTGGACGTGCCAAATTTCTTTAGCCTCCTGAGGAAGTAGCGGCGCTGGTGAGCTTTCTTGGCCGTGGTGTCCACGTGATTGGACCAGGACAGGCTGTTGGTGATGTTCACCCCTAGGAACCTGAAGCTCTCAACCCTCTCGACCTCAGCACCATTGATGTAGACAGGTGTATGTACACTGTCCCCTTTCCTGAAGTCAATGACCAGCTCTTTTGTTTTGCTGACATTGAGGGAAAGGTTGTTGTCATGACACCATGTCACTAATCTCTCTATCTCCTTCCTGTACTCCGACTCATCGTTATTTGAGATACGGCCTACAATGGTGGTATCATCTGCAAACTTGTAGATGGAGTTAGAGCAGAATCTGGCCACATGGTCGTGAGAGTATAGGGAGTAGAGTAGAGGGCTGAGGACGCAGCCTTGTGGGGCACCAGTGTTGAGAATAATCGTGCCGGAGGTATTGCTGCCTATCCTCACTGATTGCAGTCTGTTGGTCAGAAACTCAAGGATCCAGTTACAGAGGGAGGTGTTGAGTCCCAGGTCTCGGAGTTTGGTGACGTGTTTGCTTGGGATTATTGTATTGAAGGCAGAGCTGTAGTCAATAAACAATAGTCTAACATAAGTGTCTTTACTGTCCAGATGCTCCAGAGCTGAGTGTAGGGCCAGGGAGATGGCGTCTGCTGTAGACCTGTTTTTGGCGATAGGCGAATTGCAGTGGGTTGAGGTTGTCTGGGAGGCTGGAGTTGATGGGTGCCATGACCAGCCTCTCGAAGCACTTCATGGTGGTGGATGTCAGAGGCACTGGTTGGTAGTCATTAAGGCACGTTACCTTGCTTTTCTTAGGTACCAGGATGATAGTGCTCTTCTTAAAGCAGGTGGGGACCTCAGATTGAAGTAGGGAGAGGTTAAATATGTCTGCAAATACCCCCGCCAGCTGATCAGCACGAGATCTGAGCACACGGCCAGGGACACCATCTGGGCCAGATGCTTTCCTCGGGTTCACTCTCCGGAAGACTGATCTTACGTCCTGGACAGTGATCACGGGTTCAGTTGCATTGGAGGCTGCCAGGGTGGGTGGTGACCATCCACTCCCCTTCTTCAAAACGCGCATGGAATGCGTTAAGCTCATCAGGAAGGGACGCGCTGTTGTTGACTATGCTGCCTGACTTCGTCTTGTAGCCCGTTATAGCGTGTAAGCCCTGCCATAACTGACGGCTGGTCTGGGACTCTACGTTGAACCGGTATTGTCTCTTGGCATCTCTGCTAGCTTTACGGAGGTCGTATCTCGATTTCTTGTAAAGGTCAGGGTCACCTGATTGGAACGCAGCGGTCTTCAGATATGAAGAGAAGGAGATTGCAGTGGAGAGCAGTTAAAGTGACGGTCTGAGTGTTTAATTCACACACAACCGCCTGTCCTAAATGCCCCACACACACTAAGAGGGCATTGAGCCCACAGTGTCTGATACAGACATTAATGAGTTCCATTCCCCCGTCGCCAGCAACGTACTCGCCCCTCGCACACTGACCCAGCCTGTGCTGTTCCATGTATCATCTCCATGACAGAGTTGAAGCCCGGCGTTTGGAGACACTCACAGCCTGACGTACACTGAGGGCTCTCAACGCACGGACACCTTCTCCACCGTCGGTCCCCCACACCGGGGTTAGATCACACACTGGCATTCCCCAGGTGAGCACCAAACACACTGCCGGCTGTGCTTCTGCTCACTGTGAAGTCAAACACCTGGAGGATACACAGCTACACAGGCGGAGAGTGAGTGGTGTACACACACACAGGCACAGTGAGTGGTGTACACAGTATAATGTATATATCTATGTGTATGTGTGTGTGTGTGTGTGCGCGTACCTGTGTGTGTGTGTGTGTGTGTGTGTGTGTGTGTGTTTGTGTGCGTATGTTTGTGTGTGTATCTGTGTGTGTATGTTTGTGTTTGTATCCGTGTGTGTGTTTGTGTGTATCTGTGTGTATTTGTGTGTGTATGTTTGTGTTTGTATCCGTGTGTGTGTTTGTGTGTGTGTATCTGTGTGTGTGTGCATATCTGTGTGTGTGTGTGTGTGTGTGTGTGTGTGTGTGTGTTTTGTGCAGATTCTGTCCCTCCCTCTCCGAACCCTCCCTCCCTCTTGCTCTCATCTTTATTGCAGGACGACTACAGAGTTCTGACACAGGCTCTTCACCCTGAAACGGTTCCTCTCTCCGTGGATGCTGCCTGACCTGAGCATGTCCAGCATTTTCTGCCTGTGGATTCCCATTGGCCTCTGTGCCTGCAACCCTCTGAAAGCCCAGACCTGCAGGACCAGAGCAGTGGAAAAGAACCTCCCCGAGGCAGCCACGTCAAGTACAATAACCGCCTCCAGTTTAATTTGTGTTGAACCCCTGTCATGGTTTGCAAAGCCAACTGCCCCAGAGATTTTGGTTTGGCCACTTTGCTATCATAACACTGAATTCTGTGGGAAGTACGAATGGGTCGAGAATACATTGTGACACTCAATATCCCTGATGGGCTTTTATTTGAGGGAACGGTTCATTTCTCCAGACCCCCTTCCACTGCTTCTGATATCATCAGTTTCTGAAGGAGCGTACACTTTCCCACACTGCCCGTCTCCCTCTCCCTCCTTGTTGGAGACGCCTCTCACTGTGAAAATCTGGGCTAGCTGGCAGTGTGTGCAATTGGTAATTGGTTTATTATTGTCACATGTACCGAGACACAGTGAGAAGCTTTTGTCTGCGTGCCGTGCAGAAAGATCATTCTCGTACATAAGTACATCGAGGTAGTGAAAAGGAAAAGAGAATGCAGAATATAGTGTTGCAGAGAAGGTGCAGTGCAGGCAGACAATAAGGTGCAAGGGCCACGACGAGGTAGATCAAGAGTTCATGTTTTCGTCTGTTCAAGAATCTTAGAACAGTGAGGTAGAAGCCATCCTGTTTCCCGTTCGTAAGGTTCGTGGGATCATAAAGCTGTGCAGGATGGTAAAAGGCCCTTCAGCCTATCGTGTCCATGCCGACCAAGCTAATCCCATTCCCCAGCATTTGGCCCTTATCTCTCTAAACTCTTGTCATCCATCTACCTGTCCACAAACTTCTTCAATGTATCTGAGGTACCTGCCTCACCCACTTCCTCTGGGAGCCGGTTCCATGTATTTACCACCTGCTGTGTGAAAAAAGTTGCCCCTCAGGTCCTTATTAAACCTTTCACCTCGAACCTTAAAACTGTGTCTTCTAGTTTCTGATTGCCCAACCCTGGAAAAAAAGACCGCTCACCCTATCTATGATTTTATATACCTCCATGAGATCACTGCTCAGTCTCCTACGCTCGAAGGAGTAAAGACCCAGCCTGGCCAACCTCTCCCTATAACTCAGCCCCTCGAGTCCTGGCAGCATCCTTGTAAATCTTTTTTGTATTCTTTCCAGTTTAATCACATCCTTCCTGTAACAGGGTGACCAAAACTGAACACAATACGGCCTCACCAATGTCATGTACAATTGCAACCTAACCTCCCAACTTCTGTACTCAGTGCCCTGACTGACGAAGGCCAGTGTGCCAGACACCTTCTTCACCACCCTGTCCACCTGTGACTCCACTCTGAGAGAACTATGCACCTGTACTCCAAAGTCCCTCTGTTTACAACAGTATCCACTGTGAACGTCCTACCTTGAGTTGTCCTTCCAGATATAACACTGCGCACTCGTCTGAATTAAACTCCTTTTTGCCATCCCTCAGCCCACTTACCCAACCGATCAAGGTCCCACTGCAATTCTTAATAGTCCTGTTCGCTGCCTACAACAGTCAGCGTCTCCCTCAGTGATCGCAGGCCAGGGGTGACAGGGCAGAGGGATAAAGCAGGGGGGAGGTGTCCGCTGACATAACACAGAGCACAACCGATCTCTGACCTCACTGGGTCAGCACGGAGAGGCAGCGGCGTGCGTGTGTGATCCGTCACTGTGACACCAGACAGCTTTTGGTTGCCTTTGGTCACAGTTCTCTCTGCGAGAGAAAGTAAATGATGAACAGACTAATTGTTTTCTCAGGAGTGGCGGAGGCTGAGGGGAGACCTGATAGAAGTTTGTCGGATTACGAGAGGCGTAGATAGGGTAGACAGCCGGTATCTCTTTCCCAGGGTCAAAATGCCTAATGCATTTAAGATGAGAGGGGGTAACTTCAAAGGAGGTGTGCGGGGCAAGTTTTGTAACACAGGGAGCGGTGGGTGCCTGGAATGCGCTGTCAGGGGTGGGGGTGGAGGCAGACACGATAGAGGGGTTTAAGAGGCTCTTAGCTAGGGACATGAATGTGCAGAGAATGGAGTGATACGGATCATGTGCAGGCAGAGGGGATTAGTTTAATTAAACGACATTAACTTAATTGGTTCGGCACAACATTGTGGGCCGTAGAGCCTGTTCCATGTTCTATGACTCTGGCAAACAAACTTCCCGGACACTGCGTGTTCTCAGGTTGGGACCCTGTTTGAGGGCAGAGGCAGCAGATTCAATGGGGATCACCAACAGGGGGATATCATCAAGGCCATTCATCCCTTCCAGTCCATCCTTCCCACCACTGACAGCGTCTACAGGAGGCGCTGCCTGAAGAAGGCGGCGTCTGTCATCGAGGATCCCCACTGTGCATGTCCTGCTCTCCCTCAGTACTTGGTCCTCACTTTTTGAAATATAAATTAATAATTTGGACTTAAATGTTGAGGGAATAATTTTAAAAAGTTGGCTAATGATAGAAAGTCCTGTAGTTGCTGGTGAAGAGGAACGCTGTCGGCTGTAGGGAGCCAGAGATGGGGCAGAGAACTGGCTAATGGAGCTTGGTTCAGAGTATTGTGAGGTAATATATTTGGGGGAGGGGGTGTAAGGAGGCGAGGGAATGGCAGGGTAGTGAGCTGTGCGAAGAAACAGAGGGACCTTGGAGTGAACATCCACAAATCATGGAGTCACAGAGTAAAAACAACACGGAAACAGGCCCTTCGGCCCAACCCGTCCGTGCCGACCAAGATGCTCATCTAATCTAGTCCCATTTGCCTGCGTTTAGCCCATATCCCTCTAAACCTTTCCTATCGAAATGTCTTTTAAGTGTTGTTGTGTCCTCCTCAAGCACATAACTCTATAACAATGTGCCTTCCGCTGAACCATTGAGGCACAATTCCGAATTCAACAACCTCAGATAACCCGCCATTCCTGTTCGTGATAGAACCAGCCAGTGCCTTCCACCTGCAATATTAACTCAGTCTCTCCTTTTCTCTCCATAGATGCAGATGCTGTCTGACCTGCTGTGTTTTTCTGTATTTATTTGGGATTCCCGGCGTTTTATTTCCGTTATTTTTCCGTAATTGGCCTCGGCGTGTTCTTACCTGCGGGAAGATCCTCATCCGGCGTCTCCATAGCAACCTGAGGCTTGGGGGCCCCGAGCCCGGCCTTGTCCTGCCGCGGCTCCTCCCCCAGGCCCGGGCAGCCGCCCGGCTCGACCTCAGGACCCGGGGCCGACCCTGGGGAGGCCGCCCTCTCCAGCCTGCCCTCCACCGCCCTCAGCCTGTGGTCCAGGCCCCGCGCCAGCCTCAGCAGCTCCGGCCACTCGCGCCCCAGCTGCGCGGCCTGGCGGACCTCCGCCCGCAGTGCCCCCACCAGGCCGGGCAGAGTGTCCCGCACGGTCGACAGCAGCATGCTCTGCCGCATCTGAGAGTCCTCCAGCATCACAAAGACCTTGTCCCAGCGAGAGAGCTCCCTGCCGCAACGGCACGTCCCACCTGTGGGAGCGGCAGACAAAGTCAAGTTCATTGTCGCACACACAAGTACACAGGCGCAATGAAAAACTTGCGGCAGAAACAGAGGCACAGACATTCACAAGAAAACCATGAGTTCAACATAAATTATCCTTCAGTATAATGGGACTCCCTCCAACTTCTTTGGACAAACTGTAGAGTCTTTCCCAGGGGTATTAAACTTACCAACAGATTGCCTTTAATGCAGAGGCTGGGGTGTGGGACCCTACAGGGTGTTAGATAACCCTGGGGCTGAGGGGACACTGCCTTTGCCCCTCTGAGGATGTCCCAAGTGAGGGTCATTGAGTTAAGCCCTTCCTCCCTGGGGAAAGGACATCACTGGCGATGTGCAGAGAGATACAGCAGAGAAACAGGCCCTTCGGCCCATCGAGTCCGTGCCGACCGTCAACCACCCACTGACACCGCTGCCACTTCACTCTCCTCACATCCCCATCAACTCCCCCCGCCCCAGACTCTACCCCTCACCCACACACTGGGGGGACAATTAACCCACCGACCCTGCACGTGGTTGGGATGTGGGAGGGAACCGGAGCACCCGGGGGAAACCCACGCGGTCACAGGGAGAACGTGCAAACTTCACACACACACACACACACACACACACACACACACACACACACACACACACACACACACACACACACACACACACACACGCACGCACACAGACCACAGATATACACACAGACAGACAGATACACACACGCACACGCACACACACACACGCACACGCACGCACACAGACCACAGATATACACACAGACAGACAGATACACACACACACACGCACACACACACACGCACACGCACGCACACAGACCACAGATATACACACAGACAGACAGATACACACACACACACACACACACACACACACACACACACACACACACACACACACAGCGCTGGAGGTCGGGATCGAACCCGGGTCTCTGGGGCTGGGAGGCAGCGGCACTACCCGCTGCGCCACTGGGCCTGAATTTATTGCCCATCCCGAATTACCTCTGAACTGTGAAGCCCCTGGAGTCACACAGAGACTGGACCGGGACAGGTTCCTCCAGGAAGGCGATGGGGATATTTTTTAAATAACAACCCAGGTGTTCCCCTGTTATTCCGACGGAGATTGTCCCTTCCCCATCACCCGCAATTCCAAACTCATTCAGTTAGAGTTCAGTTTCTCTGCTGTCAGATTCGGACTCGAGTCCTTGGATCGATGGTCCAGAGCTCAGGAAGCCAATCCCATGACTTAACCCCTTGGTTGCCACAGGGGTCGTGGTCCGGATTGTGCAGTGGACCCTGTGGCCGGGACGAGGAGAGAGCTGGTCACCCCTGGTGACTGGGGTGGTGGGACCTGGGAAATGGGTCACAGGCCGCAGCCTCCTGAGGTGTTGGAAACCACCCTAACCCCGCCCTCCAGCAGTCAGTCGCCAACAGCCCCCAACCTGTTCCCATCCCCGTCCCCGCCCGAATCCCGAGCCCCCGCTGCCGAGCCTGGTGCCAGCGCCCCGCCGAGCCTGGTGCCAGCGCCCCGCCAAGCCGTCCCACCTCCCGACACTCCTCCTCCCCCTCCCCCGCGCCTCTTCCAGTGGCAGGGACGCACCCCCGCAGCGGCCCACGCCAGCGGACCGCGGCACACACTCCCTGGCGTCTGACCGCCTCACCCCCCACCCCCCAGGACCCAGTGAGGGAGGGGAGGTGGGGGGGCGCAAACCTTACTTTCATCCTCGCTGTCGTCTCCCAGCGTGTCGAGGTAAGAGAGGGAGCTGGTAACCCAGAGGGAGGAGGAGAGGACGAAGAGGAGGCTGCAGAGGGCAGCCATTGCGGATGGACTTCCCTCCGGGCGATCCCAGGGCCAACGAGGAGAGATACCTTCCCAGTGACGGGACGGAGCGCAGGCTGCCTGCTCCACCGGTCAACACTTTCCACAGCACTCGCTGTCAGCGTGAGTCCAGACCAATGGAACACAAACCCATTCTGTGTTCCCACGCTGGGGCTGCAGGGAGGGGGGTGGTTCTGGCTGAGGAATCCTGTGGTTGTAACACAAAGACAACACTATGTGTGGCTGTGGTTCTCCCTCAGTGGGACAGGCAGCTCGGAACAGTCCCGGTGGATGTCATCAACACATCCCACTGATCGCTCAACATATCAACTTCCCAACACTTTCCCAGACCACACACCCCTCACCGTAACACTGACACACCCCACACCCCTCACTGTAATACTGACACACCCCACACCCCTCACCGTGACACTGACACACCCCACACCCCTCACTGTAATACTGACACACCCCACACCCCTCACCGTGACACTGACACACCCCACACCCCTCACTGTGACACTGACACACCCCTCACTGTGACACTGACACACCCCACACCCCCCACTGTATCACTGACACACCCCTCACCCCTCACCGTGACACTGACACACCCCACACCCCTCACCGTAACACTGACACACCCCACACCCCTCACCGTGACACTGACACACCCCTCACCCCTCACCGTGACACTGACACACCCCACACCCCTCACCGTGACACTGACACACCCCTCACCCCTCGCCGTGACACTGACACACCCCACACCCCTCACTGTGACACTATCACAGCCTCTGTGGTCTGTGACACTTTATTAGAACTGATTCAGTTCCTCTTTCACACTCTCCATTGATCCGTTTGAATCCCGCTTGCACTACCTGCCACTTTCCAGTTGCTTTGTTGACCCTCCCGGTTAATCCCCGGGGATTCGCCGGCGTTCTTCATTCTCTGACCCCTGCTGCCTTCTCCCCTAACGCTGCCTCTGTACTTGCTCCAACCGTACTGCGGTTTGGGAGGTTTGAGTGTGTGGGGACCTCTGTCAGGTGTTGGGAGGGTCAGCTCTTAATTCCCCATCTTGTCCCTGCGCCTTGTTTAGGGACAGTCAGTGACGCCCCCCCCCCCCCCAGTGAATGAAAGAAACGTTCGCATCTCCTGCCCTCTCGTCCCCCCCTCATCCCACAGCAGAGAAGGCAAAATAACACAGGCCTGGGAAGGGAGAGAGGGGGGGAAGAGAGAGGGGGGGGAGAGGGAGAGAGGGGGGGGAGAGAGAGAGAGGGGGGGAGAGGGAGGGGGGGAGAGGGAGAGAGTGGGGGAAGAGAGAGGGGGGAGGGAGAGAGGGGGGGAGAGGGAGAGAGGGGGGAGGGAGAGGGGGGGAGAGGGGGGGGAGAGAGGGAGAGAGAGGGGGAGAGAGGGAGAGAGGGAGAGACAATTGGAAAGTCCTCTGTGCTCTCTCCCTCCCCTCCCGCTCATCCCTGCCTGGCCCCTGCACCGGTCCCAGGCACAGCACAGATCCACTGTTATCTGACCGGCTCGCCCATGGAATGCATCTTCCCTGGGAGAGAGCTGCCTCCGATCGGTCCGCCCTGTGGTGAGACCACACCTGGAGGATTCAGTGGAACTTTGGGTCGGAGCAACTGAAGCTCACTGTTGTTCCTGGGGACGAGGGCCTCCTGTGTTGTGGTCCTGAACTCACTGGGAGCCGTGTCAGGGGGTGAAACCCTGTGTCCATGCAGAGAAATGTTTACCGGCTCCTTATGCACAGACCTGAGGGTTCAATTCTCTCCTGAACACCCCTCCTCACTGAAGGGTGCATGTATGCAAACATGCATGCAATCATTTCATAATCATCTCATCATATCAGGCCCTGATGCATTGTGAGAGAATTATTGAACTGACGGAATATGAACGTAGAGAAAGTTTGTATTTACTGTTTATATCATGAATAAAGTATATTGCTGGAAAAAATCATTTGATTTTTAGGAAAGAGTGACTCTGATCCTGGAACTCAGCTGATAATCACACAGTCCCGGGGTCAGACACAGAGTGAAGCTCCCTCTACACCGTCCCATCACACACTCCCGGGGTCAGACACAGAGTGAAGCTCCCTCTGCACCGTCCCGTCACACACTCCCGGGGTCAGACACAGAGTGAAGCTCCCTCTACACCGTCCCACCACACACTCCCGGGGTCAGACACAGAGTGAAGCTCCCTCTACACCGTCCCGTCACACACTCCCGGGGTCAGACACAGAGTGAAGCTCCCTCTACACCGTCCCGTCACACACTCCCGGGGTCAGACACAGAGTGAAGCTCCCTCTACACCGTCCCGTCACACACTCCCGGGGTCAGACACAGAGTGAATCTCCCTCTGCACCGTCCCGTCACACACTCCCGGGGTCAGACACAGAGTGAAGCTCCCTCTGCACCGTCCCGTCACACACTCCCGGGGTCAGACACAGAGTGAAGCTCCCTCTACACCGTCCCATCACACGCTCCCAGGGCAGGGACAGCGCAGGTTAGATGGGAGCCACAGAGTGGAGAAGGATGATTGTTTGATCAAAATAAATCTTAGCAAAACTTCATTTTAAATAACCATACACTATGACCTCTAACCCTTGCCCCCATGACTAGAGGAACAAGTTTGTGTCTCTGATGCTCTGTGCCTGTGATGCTGCTGCAAGTAAGTTTTTCACTGCACCAGTGCACACACGGACTTGTACATGGGATAATAAACTCGACTTTGACTTTGTCTCTTTATTACCATTTTAAACCACGTCAGTTGGACAAATCACCACAGCATTGCCCTGCCCAGAATGTAGAAGTGGAGGAAGTGTCGGTTTGCCGAGACGAACCTGCCTGCTAGAACACAAAGCTGGCCACACTTGACTTTGCATCTTTAAGGAATTTATTTCACTTCCAGTGTGTTACAAAAGATCTCGGCCTCCTGCACGTGTCCCGAGAAGGTTGATGAGGAGGCTCCTGGATGTGGAGGGATTGTACTCTGGGAAAAGATCAAACATCTGGTCCCTGCTACTCACTGGGTGGATGGGTAACAGTCTGTGTTAGTGGAAGGTAGAAGGTGGTGCAGGGTCAGTGCTGAGAGGGTTTCTCCACTTCTGGGAGAGACAGGGCCTCAGAATGTGAGAATTTAAGAGTGAGATGAGGAAAGGCTTGTCTGGAGCTCCCTGCCTCAGAGAACTGACGGTCAGAGTCCTATATCGAAGCCTGAGATGAACTTCTAATCAGGGAGGGGAAACAAGGGTTGTGGGGAGATGGTAGGCTTGAAGTACAGCCATGATCCCACTGAACGATGGAATGGTTCCATACACCTTGGGAGATTGAATTTGCAGGCGGAGTACAAGGTTAATGGCAGGACTATTAGCAGTGTGAAGGAACAGAGGGATCTTGGGGTCTACGTCCATAGATCCTTCAAGGTTGCTGTGCAGGTCAATAGGGTTGTTAAGAAGGCTTATGGAGTGTTGGCCTTCATTAGTCGGGGTATTGAGTTCAAGAGCCGTGAGGTGATGTTGCAGCTCTGTAGAACTCTGGTTAGACCACACTTGGAGTATTGTGTTCAGTTCTGGTCGCCTCATTATAGGAAGGATGTGGAAGCTTTAGAGAGGGTGCAGAGGAGATTTACCAGGATGTTGCCTGGATTGGAGAGCATGTCTTATGAGGATAGGTTGAGTGAGCTAGGGCTTTTCTCTTTGGAGAGGAGGAGGATGAGAGGTGACTTGATAGAGGTGTACAAGATGATAAGAGGCATAGATCGAGTGGACAGTCAGAGACTTTTCCCCAGTGCGACAATGGCTAACACGAGGGGACATAATTTTAAAGTGATTGGAGGAAGGTATAAGGGGGATGTCAGGGGTGAGTTTTTTACACAGAGAGTGGTGGGTGCGTGGGACGCACTGCCGGCAGAGGTTGTGGGGGCAGATACATTAGGGACATTTAAGAGACTCTTAGATAGACACATGAATGATAGAAAAATAGGGGGCTATGTGGGAGGGAAGGGTTAGATAGATCTTAGAGCAGGAGAAAATGTCAACACAACATTGTGGGCTGAAGGGCCTGTACTGTGCTGTAGTGTTCGATGTTCTATGTTCTTATGTTCTAGTGCCATCACAGGGGCAGCCGCTGTAAATTGCCCCCCCTCAGTGTGCGGGTGAGGGGGTGGGGGGGGTGGGAATGTTGGGAGAATGGGTTCCAGAGAATAATTAGTGTGGGGAAATGGGATTGCTCCACTGGCAGCCAGAACAGACTTGATGGGCTGAATGGCCTTCTTCTGCGTCGTGAGGGGGAACAGAGACCTCGGCTTCAGTGGGCACCAGGAGGGCAGCCGGGGTGCGGAGAAGAAGGAACAGGAGGGAGGTTCTGATTTTAGGCCCCTGGCGGAAGCTGCTCGACCCCGGAAGGCGTCGGTGTTTTCCGCTGGGAACGGGAGCTGGTTCAGCCGGAACCTTCAGACGGGAACTTGGGTAAATAACGGAGGGACGAGAGAGACGGCAGACACTGGAACCTGGAGCAACACACAAACCGCTGGGGGAACTCAGCGGGTCGGGCAGCATCCGTGGAGGGAAATAGACAGTCGACATTTCGGGTCGAGACCCTTCATCGGGACTGAGAGATGGAGGGGAGATAGCCGGTATAAAGAGGGGGAGGGTGAAGCTGGTGAATATGTCAAATACTAAAATACATGCGTTTAAGGTGAGAGGGGTAAGTTTAAAGGGGATGTGCGGGGCAGGTGTTTTACACAGAGCGGTGGGTGCCTGGAACGGGCTGCCAGGGGTGGGGGTGGAGGCAGATACCATAGAGGGGGTTAGGAGGCTTTTAGACAGACCGTGAATGTGCAGGGAACGGAGGGATACGGATCACGTGCAGGCAGGAGAGATTTCGTTAAACTCAGGACTGTTCAGCACAGACATGATGGGCCGAAGGGCCTGTTCCTGTGCTGTACTACGTTCCAAGAGCCGACAGGTGATGGGTGGATCCGGGTGAGGTGGGGGGGGGAGAGGCAGATGGAGGAGGGGAGGGGGGGTGAGCAGCGACGGAGGCCGGGAGGTGAGGGGGGAGGCGACAGAGGGCCGCAGATGGTGGGATCTGATAGGAGAGGAAGGTGGGAGCCTGGAACCAAATGAGGGGGGTGGGGAGGGCAGATGGGAACTGGGGGGAGGGGACCCAGTGGGAGGAGGGGGTGTGGGTGACGGACAGGTGGAGTGGGTTGGAGGAGGGCAAGGAAGCAGGGTGATGGGGGGCTGGGGTGGGTGTAGGGAGGAACGGTGGATCAGGAGGAGAGAGAGGGGACGGGGGGGGGGGGTGGGGGGTGGATGTGGGTGGGGGGGGGAGCCGGTTACCAGAAGCTGGAGAATTGAACGTTCACGGTCAGGGTGCGGACCACCCAGGCGGGATGTGAAGTGACGTTCCTCTCGTTTGTGTTCGGTCTCTCCTGGGCCAATGGGACCAGCTTCGGTGGGCGCCTTGGCTGGCACGGAGGAGTTGGGCCGAACGGCCTCCCCGAGGAGGCCGGGGACAGGCATGCCGGCCGGGAATGGGGAGGGGGATCGGAACGGCCGGCGGCCGGCGGACAGACCGTGGCGGGAGGGGCGCGGGTGGCGAGGGGCGAGAGTCGGGGTGGGACCGTTTGCCGAGCCCAACTTTGGGGTGGGGGTGGGGGTTGGGGGGGGAGTGTTGGGCTGAATGGCCTCCCCACTGTGGCGGGACGGGGGCGGTGGGAGCGGAGGGGTGTTGAGGGGGGAGGGTGCCGCTCAGAATCCCAGCCCCCAGACTTGCTCATCCCTCTCGTTAACCCAGCGTCATGTTCACTTCCCTCCCCCCATCCCCACCCCCCACCCTCCCCGTGGGGCAAGGGAATGATGCCAACCCCATTTCCCTTCCCCCTCTCCCCCCCACCGAGAGAGTATTGGAGAGGATTGGGTGTGATGCCTCCTGCAGTCGAATATCCATCAGGGAGCCAGCTGGAGAAGATGGGACGTCCCAGAGGCTCCCTCCAATGGGGATGGGGGGGAGGGAGGGAGGGGAGGTGGGCGTCAAACCTTTCGCTCCCTCTCACTCCCTCCTCCCTGGGGAACAACGGCCGCCACGTCACCCTCTCCCCCCACCCCACCTACACCCAGACCTTGCCCGCGCCCTCGCCTGCCCTGAGGCAGCAGATGCCCGCGCCCAGGTAGCGGGCCGCCGGGAGGTTCCGGTAGACGGCCTTGCTGTAAGGGACGAAGCAGAGTGCGAGCTGGAGGTGCCGGGCCAGGCGGCAGTAGGCAGCGAGGGCGAGGACCCCCAGCGGCGTCAGCAGCACGAAGCCCACCACCATCAGCGCCGTGGAGCTGCCGTCGTCCAGGATCTCCTCGCAGCGGGGGGGTGGGGAGCCAAAAACCTGCGGGGGGGGGGGAAGAATCGGAATCGGTTTACTGTCGTCACAGAGAGTCACCGAGCGTCAAACAGGCCCTGCGGCCCGACTGGTCCCTGCCGACCAAGATCCCCATCCAAGCCGGTCCCACTTGCCCGCGCTTGGTCCGTCTCCCTCCGAACCTTTCCTATCCACGGACCGAGGCTTGTTTGCATGCCGTCCATAGGGCAGGCTCGGTAGTGTAGCGGTTAGCGTAACGTTTACAGCGCCAGTGGCCCGGGTTCAATTCCCGCCGCTGTCTATAAGGAGTTTGTATGTTCTCCCCGTGTCTGCGTGGGTTTCCTCCGGGTGCTCCGGTTTCCTCCCACATCCCAAAGACGTACGGGTTAGGAAGTTGTGGGCATACTATATTGGTGCCGGAAGTGTGGCGACACTTGCGGGCTGTCCCCAGAACACTCTACGCAAAAGGTGAATTTCACTGTGTGTCTCGATGTACATGTGACTAATAAAGATATCTTATCATTTCAAAACATCAGTGCATCGAGGTAGTACAACGTAAAGCAGTAACAGAATACAGAATAAAGTGTCACAGTTCCAGAGAGTGCAGTGCAGGCAGACAATAAGGTGCAAGGGCCAACGAGGAGGTAGATTGTGAGATCAAGAGTTCATCTTATTGTCCTAGGGGACCATTCAATAGTCTTATAACAGCGGGATAGAAGCCGTCCTTGAGCCTGGTGGTACGTGCCCGATGGGAGAAGGGAGAAGGGAGAAGAGAGAGTGTCCGGGGTGGGTGGGTCGGCTGCTTTCCCGAGGTAGCGGGAAGTGCAGACAGAGTCCACGGAGGGGAGGCTGATGTCCGTGATGTGCTGGGCTGTGTCCACAACCCTCTGCAGTTTCTTGCCGTCCCGGTCAGAGCAGACGGGGCTGGAGGGGGGTGACAGAGAGAGGGTGAGAAGGGAGGGTAGAGAGAGGGGGGACAGAGAGACAGAGGGGACAGAGAGAGAGGGTGAGTGGGGAGATAGGGAGGGGAGGGGTGAGAGGGAGAGGGGGTAGCGAGAGGGGGAATGGGGGAGGGAGAGAGAGGGGAGGGGGAGGGAGAGGGAGATGGGATAGAGAGAGGGGTGAGATAGGGAGGGGGAGAGAGGGGACAGAGGGAGGGGGAGAGGGGGAGATGGGGGTAGAGGGAGGGGGAGAGGGGGAGATGGGGTAGAGGGAGGGGGAGGGGGAGATGGGGGTAGAGGGAGGGGGAGGGGGGGAGATGGGGTAGAGGGAGGGGGAGGGGGAGATGGGGGTAGAGGGAGGGGGAGGGGGAGATGGGGGTAGAGGGAGGGGGAGGGGGGGAGATGGGGGTAGAGGGAGGGGGAGGGGGGAGATGGGGGTAGAGGGAGGGGGAGGGGGGGAGATGGGGTAGAGGGAGGGGGAGGGGGGGAGATGGGGGTAGAGGGAGGGCCTTCATGACTCAGTAGGTGCGCAGGGACAACATTCAGCCCCACAGGGCGGGGGGGGCCAGCAGCTGATGTCCCCCCACCCACCTTGGGGGCAGGAAGGGAAGGACAAGAGCATTGACCTCTGGAGGGAGAGGCGCCTGCACTTCCATTACTGTGGGGCTCACGCAGTCACAGAAACAGGCCCTTCGGCCCATCGAGTCCGTGCCGACCATCAACCACCCACTTACACTGATCCCATTTAATTCTCCCCACATTCCCACCAACTCCCCCCAGATTCTACCCCTCACCCACACACCAGGGGGGCAACTTACAGCGGCCGATTAACCCACCGACCCCGCACGTCGTTGGGATGTGGGAGGGAACCGGAGCACCCGGGGGAAACCCACGCGGTCACAGGGAGAAGGTGCAAACTCCACACACACACACACACACACACACACCCAGCGCCGGAGGTTGGGATTGAACCCGGGTCTCTGGGGGTGTGAGGCAGCAGCACTACCCGCTGTGCCAATGAGCCGTCACATCCTTGCTTACTATCGACGGGGTGTACTTGATGCAGGCTGTGTGGCAGGTTCTGGTTGGGAACCCATTAATCCGGGTTAGTCCCTACAACTCGGTACTGACCGCATCTCACTCCGCTGAGGCATTCCTAGGTTTCTGTTGGCCTCAGAGTCATAGACTGACACAGCATGGAAAGAGGCCCTTCGGCCCAACTCATCTGTGCCCACCATCTTGCCTACTTGAGCCGGTCCCATTCGCCCGCGTTTGGCCTATATCCCTCTAAACCTTTCCCATCCAATGTACCCGTCCGAGTGCTCTCACACATTGTAATGGTACCCGCTCGTTCCACAGACCCACCACCCTCTGTGTGAAAAACGCCCCTCAGGTCCCCTTTTAAATCTTTCCCCTCTCACCTTAAACCTGCGCCCTCTAGTTTTAGACTCCCCCACCCTGCCAAAGGACTGTGTCCATCCACCTTATCTACACCCCCTCATGATGTTACAAAACCTCTGGTAAGGTCACCCCTGCGCTCCAGGGAAAATAGTCCCAGCCTATCCGGTCTCTCCTTATAACCCTAGCCCTCCAGTCCCGGGAACATCCTCCTGAATCTTTCTGCACCGTCTCCAGATTCATGACGTCCTTCCTATAGCTGGGTGACCAGAACTGCGCACAGTGCGGCCTCACCAACACCTTGTACAGCTGTAATGTGACGTCCCAACTCCTGTACTCAGTGCCCTGACTGATGAAGGCCAGCGTGCCGAACGCCTTCTTCACCGCGCTGTCTACCTGTGACAC